>NC_037689.1:25192911-25367982 GCF_003255815.1 Theropithecus gelada
GGAAGGAAGGAAGGAAGGAAGGAAGGAAGGAAGGAAGGAAGGAAGGAGAAAGGAGGAAGGAGGAAGGAAGGGAAAGAGGGAGGGAGGGAGGGAGGGAGGGAGGGAGGAAGGGAAGGGAAGAGGAGGGGAGGGGAGGGGAGGGGAGGGGAGGGAAGGGAAGGGAAGGGAAGGGAAGGTCTTTCTGTGCACATGAAGATGTATCATTTCTAAGGTACCCAGCCTCTAAGGCCATCATTGTCACTGAAAGTTTGTTTTTGTTGTTGTTTGTTTTTGAGAGAGTTTCACTCTGTTGCCCTGGCTGGAGTGCAGTGGCACAATCACAGCTTCACTGCAGCCTCAAACTCCCGGGCTCAAGCAATTCTCCTACCTCAGCCTCCCAAGTCGCTGGGACCACAGGCGCGTGCACCATGCGCAGCTAATTAAAAAAAAAAAAATTTAGAGATGGGGTCTCACTATGTTGCTCAGGCTGGAGATTATTTTTTAAACCAAAAAATATGAGAAATCCTTAGTCCCCTACTTCCATTTGTATTTTGGTTTTATCTAAAAAGTACCCAAGTTGTTTAATTTCACAACCTAAAAGCATTGGAAAGCTTTATATTGGAAATGCAGTATTCACTTTATGGGATGGGACTAGAACATTTAACTTGTGATGACTTGGATTTTGATGCCACAGGTAATCCTCTTTGTTCAAAGTGCCCTGTTTAGAAATTCATACATCAGGCAACGCAGCCCTTAAAATATGTTTTCATTGTGATAGATATTGAGGAAGAAAAGAGACAGGAAGGGAGAAAGGAAAAGAGGCAAAAAATGAGGAAAACATTACATACTTTATAAAATATAAGAACCATGGGCTGGGCCTGGTGGCTCACACCTGTACTCTCAGCACTTTGGGAGGCCAAGGCAGGGAGACTGCTTGAGCCCAACAGTTTGAGACCAGCCTAGGCAATATAGCAAGACCCTATCTCTAATTTTTTTCATAAAAAAAAAAACAAAATAAAAAATTAAAAGGAACTATAAAAAGGTTTTTTTGCCCTCAAGAAACTTGCAATCTAAATTTTCTTCTAAACCCAGATTTGCTGTAAATGACTTGTCTAAATAAACTTATCTTTCCATGTCATTTTTTATCTTGTTTTTTCATTGTTGCTTACTAAACCTAAGCCTTGGGGCCGGGAGTGTTGGCTCACACCTGTAATCCCAGCATGTTGGGAGGCCGAGGCAGGTGGATCACTTAAGGTCAGGAGTTTGAGACCAGCCTGGGCAACATGGTGAAACCCTGTCTCTACTAAAAATACAAAAATTAGCTGGGCGTGGTGGTGCATGCCTGTAATCCCAGCTACTGGGGAGATTGGGCAGAAGAATCGCTTGAACCTGGGAGGCGGAGGTTGCAGTGAGCCGAGCTCGTGCCACTGCACTCCAGCCTGGTGACAAAGCGAGACTCTGTCTCGAAAATAAATAAATGAATAAAGAACCTAAGCCTTGAAGAAATATATCTTTTAAAATTTCATTATGATTTTACTTTTGCTACCATCAACACCAGCCTTCTCTAAAAATCTAACTTTTGCTTGTCAACACTCAAAAACAACATTGGTGGAAGCCAAATGTACCTCAAAAGCTGAATTTCATGCTTTTTTTTTAGAGAAAAAAGCCTCATGAACTGTGCTAGGTATTTGATGATCAGCCCTTCGCATGGACATCTTGTCATGAATATTTATTCATAGGACATTTTATTTTCTTTGTTAAAGGCTAATTGATATTTTCATCTGAGCCAAACAGTAAATGTGGTATGGGGAAAGTCATATCTCACTACTGGATTCCTGAGTTAGTGAAAGAAAAGAGATCGGATCTTTCAAAAGTGGAGGTGAATTATGTTTATTCTATAAAATACATAATAAATATCAATAATAATAGATACATGATACACAAGAGTCATAATTCTCTATGGGAAGTTATTTCTGTAGCAGAGTAAGAAAAATCTACTGAACCTCCCTCTCTGCCACCAAAAATAAACTTCCACGTCCCCAGGGAAAACTTTGTTAAGTGGTATGCACTGCCCTCTTGTGCAGACTGTTTAAACAGAAAAGATCTCACACACCTATTACATAAAACATTTTTTAAAGCTCTGCATAAAGGAGGAAGGCAACTAAATCTGCCAAGGTTTCTTGCTGATTTATTATAGCTGTTTCATGATCCACAAAGCCAGTCAGCAATACCCACAAACATTCTGTATACAAACGACTAGCTAGGTTTACAGTTCAAATGACTATAAAGTAAATTGTTTCTGTTTCCAAGAATTAAGCAACCATGGAATTTTTTTTAATGTTCCAATTCGTAATGTTCAAATCTATGTGGTCCACTTATCTTTTAAGCGTTCTGCAAGATGCACCAGCACCACGTATAATATGATTCACCAGCCACAACAGAACCAATCATGCCTGAGATTTCTACAAAAGTTTACAGTGGTTAAAAACGTCTCCATGGGGGCGTTTGTGTTGGTTTTCCTGAAAGACATGGGATGGTCATGCAGCCGATTCTCGTAACGTTGGGATTGCTTTCTCTCTTTCTCTCTCTCTCTCTCTCTCTCTCTCTCTCATCTCCAGGGTCTCCGTCTGCAAAACAATGGAGCAGGGTTTTCCTGGCCTCCTTCTGCTTGGCACCACTTTTCTTTTCTTTTTAATTCTCAGGTCCACAAACAATTTTTAGAGCCGAAGGAAAAGGTATGTGGCAATCCTTAATGGCTGGACCCATGAAGCCAGGAGGATCTGAGACTCACTCCGAGAGCCAGGGACTTTCCAATGTGTTGGGAAGGAGCCTCTGCAGGAAGCCTGGCATGGGGAAAAGCTGTACTGGCTGCAAATCGTCCCTTCTGGTTCCAGCGAGTGACAGCAGACGGTGACATAAATGTTCACATTGTCAGTGGTCCTTGCTGTGTTCATCTAACCCTGCGGTGCTCCACACAGGCAACTATGTCCCTAGGGACACTCGACAATGTCTGGAGACACCTTTGAGTGTCACAACCGGGGTGGTGGGTGCTCCCGGCATCTGGTGGGTGGAGCCCATTGACACTGCTCAATACCCTGCAGTGCACAGGACACCCCACCCCAGAGGATCATTCATCCAACCTTAAATGCCCACACTTTCAGAAGGACTGTACTAGGTGATTGATCTGTAGCATTCTAATTCTTATCAGAATCCCAACCTGCATGGTGTCAAGGGAGAAAAACGTGTGTCTTTATTCACGAGAAAAAGAAAAATGGAGTATCAGGCAGGACTGGGGTCTGCAGGAGCAGGTGAAGTGCAGCTTCAGAAGGGTGGCCCCATGGGCTTTGGAGAGGACTTCTCTGTTGGGTTATCTAAATCTTCATCCCAAACTCCCCAGTCAATGTGTGGTGGATTCATGTGAAACAAAAAGAGACCAATCGATTTATCTTCATCACCTAAGAGGCCATTCATTATGAAGTAGGAGACCCAACCTGACTCCAGAGGCAGGGACTTAAGACTCTGGACCACAGTGAAGACTAGCTAAAATAGGGAAGTGGCAATAGCTCGTCTCCACAAGACACACCCACCAGTGCCATGTCAGTTTGCTGTTACCATAGCAATGCCTGGAAGTTACCACCCCTTTCTATGGCAATGATCCAAGAACATGGAAGTTACCACTTTTTTTTCGTCAAAAATCTCTGTATAATTTTGCCCTTAATTTGCATGTCATTAGAAGTGGGTATACATATGACTCCAGCACTGCCTCTGAGCTGCTGCTCTGGACGCACTGCCTATTGGGTAGCCCTGCTCTGCCAGGAGCAGCACCTCTGCTGTGCTGCTGTGCACTGCCACTTCAGTAAAAGTGGGTGGTGGCTCACGCCTGTAATCCCAGGACTTTGGGAGGCTGAGGTGGGTGGATCACTTGAGATCAGGAGTTCAAGACCAGCCTGGTCAACATAGTGAAACCCCATCTCTACTAAAAATACAAAAATTATCCAAGTGTGGTCATGTGCACCTGTAGTCCCAGCTACCAGGAGGCTGAGGCAGGAGAATCACTTGAACCCTAGAGGTGGAGGTTGCAGTGAGCCGAGATTACACCACTGCACTGCAAGTTGCTGTCTAACACCACGGGCTCACCCTGAAATTTTTTCCTGGGTGAAGCCAAGAACCCTCCCAGGCTAAGCCCCAGTTTGGGGGCTCACCTGCCCTGCATCCATTAGACAACCACAGTCCGAGTCAAGGACTCTCTGAATGGGATAACACATAGGTTCCTATGACAGCAAGGAACCTTCTAGTTTGCCTGGGGCTAAGGGTTTCCCCAGGATGTGGGACCTTCAGCTTTAAAACCACAAAAGTCCTGGGCAAACTGTAACAGACAGACAATAAGCACAGTTATTCTCCAGTCTGGCTCCAGAGGTCTTCACTAGGCAGCAATTTGATTTTTAATATGGAAAACATGGCTAAAACTTATTTTTACAGTATTTTAGGAAACAGGGCATCATTATCTCACATTGCAAATTTAAATCCCAGTAGATATTAGACCTTCAAAAAATAAGAATAAGGAGAATTTGCTCAAAATTGCAAATAGAGGAATGCTGTCATGAACTTCCTACTTTATATCTGTCATAATTCTGAATCTAAATCACAATTAGCCTGCAACTGACACTGTATTTCTAATAGTCACTGAAATTTGCAATCCTTGCACAGAGTATAGTCAAAGAATTTCAACCTAATCCTTTCTGTTGATCCAACCAAATAAAATGTATACAGATACGAAGGGCATTGGAGAATGGTGAACAAGTATGCTTGGCATAGCTAGAGCGGCGGCTATGTCTTTAATCCCAGCCCTTTGGCAAGTTGAGGTATTAGGATTACTTGAACCCAAGAGTTCGAGACAAGCCTGGGCAACAGAGCAAGACCCTATCTCTAAAAACATTTTAAAAATTAGCCAGGCCTGGTGGTATCCGCCTGTAGTCCCAGCTACGCAGGGGCCTTAGGTAAGAGGATCGCTTGAACTCAGGAGGTGGGGGCTGCAGTGAGCTATGATTACACCAATGCACTCCAGCTTGGGTGACACAGTGAGATCCTGTCTCTAAAAAAAATAAACTTAGGAAAATAAAATAAATAATAAAAAATGCACTCCAGCTTGGGTGACAGAGTGAGACCCTCTCTCTAAAAAAGTAAAATTAGGAAGATAAAATTAAGTTAAATTAAAAAATAAAAAGGATACTTGGTGAATTTCTCCTCTACAGGGGAGCTGGCTCCCAGAACGAAAGAAAGGCCAACTACATTCTACAGATGAACAAGTTCACTCCTCACTGAATCCTGTGCATTAGCGTCTCAGATCATCCCAGGATCTCCTTGACTGGGAAGTCGGAAACAACCGTGGCCGTAACTACCACCATCAAAACCAGGAATACGCTCCTTGCATTTAGGATTAGATGCAGGTTTTGTGGGAGCTGAAGCCTACAAAATTTCAGAAGTCATCTTTCAGAAAATGAATGTGAATGCATCTTACTTTGGGGGATTTGACAAAACTGTACCACCATGTGCACTGAATTGAATGTTTGTGTCCCTCACAATTCCTGTGTTGAAATCCTCACCCCCAAGATGATGGTGTTAGGGGCTGAGGCCCTTGGAAGGTGATGAGGTCGTGAGGGTGGAGCCTCCTGAATGGGATAGACGAGAGATCAATATATACATAGACACAGTTAGAGAGAGATGTCACTTAATACCATGCAAACGTATCAAAATACAATAGCAAATATATGATACTCATGAAATAAAACATATATACTTTTCAAAAAATACACCTTGATTAAACTAGTCATAAAATCAACAACATTCTAAATGTCTAACTAGTCATAAAGTTACCTGTTATAACTTTTGTCATTATTGCATATCAGGGTTTCCCAATCTTGGCACTACTGATATTTGAGAAAAGTAATTCTTAATTATGGGAACCTGTTATTGCATTGCAGGATGTTAAGCAGCATCCCTGGCCTCCACTCACCAGATGCACGTAATACTCTCCCCAGGTGGATTAACCAAAAGTACCTGCAGACATTGCTGAATGCCCCCTGGGGTTTGGGAATGGGGTTCAGAATCACCCCAACTGACAACCACTGACATAGACCTGTGACTTCATTTCCATCTGTGATTCAGTTTATCATAGTGTGTGATGATGAATGTCATATGTCCACTTGGCTAGTGTGATGGTGAATTTTATGTGTCCACTTGACTGGCGTGATGATGAATTTCATGTATCCACCAGGCTGGTGTGATGGTGAATTTCATTCACGCATCTACTTGGTTGGTGTGATGGTGAATTTCATGTGTCCACTTGGCTGAGCCGCAGTGCCCAGACATGTGGTCAAATGCTATCCTGGATGTTACTGTGAGGGTGTTTTTGGATGAGATGAACATTTCTATCTATGGAGTAAAGCAGGTCACCCTCCATGATGCGGGTGGGCCTAGTCTAATCTGTTGAAGACCTGACTAGAACAAAGACTGACTTCCCCCAAGCCAAAAGGCATTTTGCCACCCAACAACCTTTGGACTCAAACTGCAACCTTTCCCTGAGTCCCCTGCCTGCTGGCCCACTCCATCAGCTTTTGGACTCTCCAATCCCCCCAATCACGTGAGCCAATTCCTTAAAATAAATGTCTGTGTATCTACTGATATCGATATCTACAGATTGATATTTGGGCAAAGAATAATTTGGCCCAAGTGTCAATGGTGCCAAGATTGAAAAACCCTTGTGTAGAATAATGACAAAACTTAGACGAGTTGGATAAATATCTTAGAATATTGTTGGTTTTATCACTGGTTTTAAACAATGAAATTCTTTAAATTAAGTATAATTTTTTAAATTAATATTTGTATTATTGATATAGAGATGTAGACATATAGATATAAATGTAGATATAGATGATATAGATATAGATGATATAGGTATAGACACACCCACCCTATTGTTTTTTCGTTTTTGCTGTTGTTTTCAGTGGCACAAGCCGCAACTACGTTTCCACCAACCTACTAATACACAGTGATTCTGAGTTACCTAGAGGTTCTTTTTTCCTTGGCTTTTTCCAAGAATCCAGGCTTTTATGGCATGTTCCTCTTATTCCTTCTTCTGAATCCCATTTCCCATCATGTCCCCTTCCCCGAGCCTCTAAAGCCCTTCTGGGGCCTGAATTATCTGCTTTTTTTTTGGAGGGGGTTGCGGGGAGACGGGGTCTCACTGTCGCCCAGGCTGAAGTGCAGTGGTATGATCTCAGCTCACTGCAACCTTCCCCTCCCGGGTTCAAGAGATTCTCTTGCCTCAGCATCCCGAGTAGCTGAGATTACAGCAACCACCACCACGCCTGGTTAATATTTTTGTATTTTTAGTAGAGATGGGGTTTCACCACATTGGCCAGGCTGGTCTCAAGCTCTTTACCTCAAGTGATCCACCCACCCTGGCCTCCCAGAGTGCTGGAATTACAGGCATGAGCCATTGCAGCCCACCAGTTCTTTGCATTTTAAGGCAGTGTGTGCAACTGGATATTTCCTGGGACTCTGGCCTCCATCTCCCTTTTCCGTATGAGTAACCCTGCCTTGGAGATTGAGTATCTTCTCTGCACATTTAACTCTTTCTAAGCTGCTATAGGTTCACTGGGGAAGTTCTCCAGGTTCCAAATGCTGTCTCATTTACTGTCTTGCAAAATCTGGATTGAAGAAGAACTGGGCTGGCATATTTGTTTTTGGATTTATTAATTAACTAATTTATCTATTTTTGAGATAGAATCTCTGTCACCCAGACTGGAGTGCAGTGGCACCATCTTGTCTCACTGCAACCACCGCTCCAGAGTTCAAGCGATTCTCTTGCCTCAGCCTCCTGAGTAGCTGGGACTGCAGGTGCCCACCACCATGCCTGGCTAATTTTTGTATTTTTAGTAGAAATGGGGTCTCACCACGTTGGCCAGGCTGGTCTCGAACTCCTGACCTCAAGCGGTCCACCCACCTCAGCCTCCCAAAGTGCTGGGATTACAGGCGTGAGCCATTGTGCTCGGCCAGATTTGTTTGTTTTTCAATCAAATTGAAATGCCCCTAACGTAAAAATGACCATTTTAAAGTGAACTCCCCAGTGGCATTTAGTGTCTTCACAAGGTTGTGCAACCGCCACCGCTGTCTGGTTCCAAGACATTTTTATCACCCTAAAAGCAATCCTGGACCCACCAAGCAGCCACTCCCCCTTCTCCCCTCCCCAGCCCCTGGAAGATACCAATCTGCCTGCTGGCTCTGTGGGCTTGCCTGCTCTGATAAGTTCCAGTAAGTGGAATCCTACACTGTGTGGCCTTTTGTGTCTGGCTTCTTTCACTGAGCATAGCATCTTCAAGGCTCATCCACATAGAAGCATATAACAGAACTTCATTTCTTTAAAAAAAAAAAATAGTTTCATTGGAAAGGAAGCTCTAGTTGTGTTTTTTTTTTTAGCACTAATAAAAATATATATTCAAAGACTAAATTCCAAGCATGCCAGCATATACATCCATGACAGTGGTCAAATCCGAATACAGAAACAAAGGTCAAATCCGAATACAGAAACAAAGGTCAAATACAGAAACAAAGTCCAGGGTATAATTCACGTGTGTTTGGTACTTAGCCCTGAAACTTTCTTGTCATTATCCATAAAGTTTCTTCGCCATTCATCTCTTGAAAATGCCCCACATTGTTTTTTAATTTTTATTTTCAGTTCTGGGGTACACGAGCAGGATGTGCAGGTTTGTTTCATAGGTAAACGTGTGCCATGGTGGTTTGCTGCACCTGTCAGTCCAGCATGCATTAGCTATTTTTCCTGATGCTCCCCCTGTCCCCATCCACCCCCAAAGGCCCCAGGGTATGTTGTTCCCCTCCCCTAAGGTCAGATGCTGGCGAGGCTGTGGGGAAATAGGAACGCTCTTACACTGTTGGTGGGAATGTAAATTAGTTCAACCATTGTGGAAGACAGTGTGGCAATTCCTCAAGGATCTAGAACCAGAAATACCATTTGACCCAGCAATCCCCATACTGGGATAATATATAATCCCAGTAATATCTACCCAAAGGAGGCCCAGCGCAGTGGCTCACGCCTGTAATCCCAACACTTTGGGAGGCCGAGGTTGGCCGATCACCCGAGGTCAGAAGTTCGAGACCAGCCCCCGTCTCTATTAAAAATACAAAAATTATCTGGGCATAGTGGCAGGTACCTGTAATCACAGCTATTCGGGAGGCCGAGGCAAGAGAATCACTTGAACCCGGGAGGCGGAGGTTGCTGCAGTGAGCCAAGATCACGCCATTGCACTCCAGCCTGGGCAACAAGAGTGAAACTCTATCAGGGAAAAAAAAAAAAAATATATATATATATAGCCAAAGGAATATAAATCATTCTACTATAAAGATACATGCATATGTATGTTCATTGAAGTACTATTCACAATAACAAAGACATGGAATCCACCCAAATGCCCATCAATGATAGACTGGTTAAAGAAAACGTGGTCCATGGACACCATGGAATACTATGCAGCCATAAAAAGGAATGAGATCATGTCCTTTGCAGGGACATGAATGGAGCTGGAAGCCATTATTTTCTAGTTGTGTTTTATCAGGAAAACATATCAGCCTCCTGGTTGGGTGCCCGCTGGCCTCAGACGATCTGTTGTCCCCACATGCTTTGATTTAATGAGGATGGCAAAAACAGCACTGCTTTCAATCTGGGCTCTTTTTTATGTTTTTTTCCTTTCTTTTCTTTCCTGATGTATTCACCCACTCAATGCAATTAAAAGAAACTGGGAGGCTCTCATCTTACAAAATTCCCAATAATAGGACATTCCGCCTACTTCCCCAAAGCATCTCTGTAGGTTTGGGTCGTTGTCAAGACAGCCCTAAATGTTTAGGTTACACACACCCATCTACTCTGTGCATATTTTTCTTCCACCAGCCACGTAATAAATCATAGGACTCTTGAAATCTTATGAAACAGGGGGAAACAGATCTAAGAAAACCCTATGAAACCTGACTTTGTGTTACATAATGCCGGGAAACGGAATGCTGGAACTTAGGCTTGCCAAACAGCCCTCATTTTCAGGCAGCATTTGAAGTTAGGGAAACAGAAAAATACATATATCTGCCCGTCTGTGATTACCTGATGGACAAATGGTTTATTAGGACATACAGAGAGAAGCAAAAAAAAAAAAGACGAGAAATTTCTGTAACAATTTCAAGGCAGGTGTCTGGAATTGCGATCATATTATAATTCAATGTTTTTGTAAAACAGCAATGAAGAAACAAGCATCTTTTAAACTCTCTTATCTCATTGATTTCATTGTTTTACTTTGAGTAAAATTAACCAAGTTTCTATGGAAATGAACCTTTCCGAAACAGGGGCCAGAAATGCATATTTATTTCTTCAAGTGCTGCATTTTAAATGAGTGGCCAGCCAAGAGTGAAAGAAAAAGGTCACTTAGTTGTCTAACTTGTAATTGTTATTTTGTTTATTTATTTGTGTATTTTAGAGACAGGGTCTCCCTCTGTCACCCAGGCTAGAGTGCAGTAGCGCAATCACAGCTCACTGCAGCCTTGAACTCCTGGGCTCAGGTGATCCTCCCACCTCAGCTTCCCAAGTAGCTTGGACCACAGGCACACACCTCCACACCTGGCTAACTTTTGTCTTATTATTAGTTTCTGTAGAGATAGGGTCTTGCTATGATGCCCAGGCTGCTCTGCAACTCCTGAGGTCAAGTGATCCACCTCGTCCTCCCAAAGTGCTGGGATTACAGGGATGAACCACCATACCCAGCCCTGCAACTTTTTAAATAGATTTTATTGTATACATTAAAGGTGTACAGCATGACTTTATGGGATACATATATGGTAAAATGATTACTATAATGAAACAAATTAACATGTCTATCATCTCACGTGGTTACAAATCTTTTTTCTCCTCTCTAGCAAGAGCAGCTATGATCTACATATTTAGCAAAAATCTTGAATACAACACACTATTTCATTTTGCTTTTTTAAAATTTGTTTTAGTTTTTATTTCCATAGGTTATTGGGGAACAGGTGGTATTTGGCTACATGAGCAAGTTCCTCAGTGGTGATTTCTGAGACTTTGGTGCACCCATCACCTGAGCAGTACACACTGAACCCAATTTGTAGCCTTTTATCCCTCACCCCCTTCCCTCTCTTGCCCCCTTAGTCCCCAAAGTCCCTTGTGTCATTCTTAGGCCTTTGCATCCTCATAGCTTAGCTCCCACTTAGGAGTTCTCACATAGGATGTTTGGTTTTCTATTCCTGAGTTACTTCACTTAGAATAATAGTCTATCTAATCCCATCACGGCTGCTGAAAATGCCATTTATTCATTCCTTTTTATGGCTGGGTAGTATTCCATCATTTATATATATACCACAGTTTATGTGACTGATGGACACTTGGGCTGGTTCCATATTTTTGCAATGGCAAATTGTGAACACAACACACTATTAACTATAGTCCTCAGGTTATGAATGAGATCTTCAGACTTTTTTATCCTATATATCTGCTACTTTCTATCCCTTATAAAAAGCTACCTCATAGGAAAAACAGCCTAAGCAAATGTCTTGATTGTAAAAAAAATAAATTAAATAAATAAAAAATTTTTAAAAATCCAGTTTCCCAGTGTTTTGTAGTTGTTTGTCATTTATAGTGAGACGTATTTCAGTTCTAAATTTAATCCACTCAATCAATGGTGATAACAGGTGCATTTATTATTTTTTCCCATTGTATAACTCGACGTTAGCACAAGCACATTCCTGCAGAGACAAGAAAACAAACACCATCCCGTTTGTTGAGGACACACCTCACTCCGTCTGCAAGACAAACACAGATCACTTTTTCCTTCTTGCATGTAAGACAATTTGTCTTCACTGTTTGATACTAGCCATCCTAACAGGTGCTTAGGTTCCTAACACCATCCCATGGTGGTTTTTTGTTTGTTTGTTTGTTTTGTTTTGTTTCGTTTTGTTTTTGAGATAGAGTCTGGCTGTGTCTCCCAGGCTAGATGGAGTACAGTGATGTGGTCTCGGCTCACTGCAACCTCCGCCTCCCGGGTTCTAGCGATTCTCCTGCCTCAGCCTCCCGAGTAGCTGGGATTACAGGCACACAAAACCATGCCCAGCTAATTCTTGTATTTCTAGTAGAGATGGGGTTTCACCATGTTGGCCAGGCTGGTCTCGAACTCCTGACCTCAGGTGATCCACCCGCCTCAGCCTCCCAAAGTGCTGGAATTACAGGCAAGAGCCACTGCGCCCGGCCCCACTGGTGGTTTTGATTTGCAGTTCCGTGACGATTAGTGATGTTGGACACCTTTTTGTACATCTGTTGGCCATTTTTATGTCTTCTTTGGTAAAATATCTATTTAAGTATTTTGCCTATTTTTAATCAGTTATTTGGGGTTTTCATTTGTTTGTTTTAACCTATTGAATTGTATGAGCTTCTTATATTTTAGATATTAACCCTTTAGCTGATATGTGGTTTGCAAATATTTTCTCCCAGTCCTCAGGCTGCCTTTTCATTTTGTTGACTTTCCTGGGCTATGCAGAAGCCTTTTTAGTTGGATGTAGTTCTGCTTATATTTTTGCTTTTATTGTCCGTGCTGTTGGCATGATATTCAAACAATCCCTGCCAAGGTCAATGTCAAGACACTTATCCTCTATGTTTTCTTCTAGGATTTTTATGGTTTCAGGTTTTACCTTTAAGCCTTACGTTCATTTTGAGTTGATTTTTCTGTATGAAGTAAGGCAAGAGTCCAGTCTTACTCTTTTGCATGTGGATATCCAGAGAAACAGGGAACAGAACGATGATCCCCAGGGCTTGGGGGCTAGGAAAACTGGGAAGATGTTGGTCAAAAGGTACAAACTTGCAGTTATAAGATGAGTAAGTTCTGGACACCTAACATACAGCATGGTGACTATACTTAACAATATTGTATTGTGTATTTGAAATTTGCAAAAGAGTGATCTTAAATGTTCTTACCACACAGAAATTAAAAAAAAAAAAATTAAGTAGACTGGGCGTGGTGGCTCACACCTATAATCCCCGCACTTTGGGAGGTCGAGGCAGGTGGATCACCTGAGGTCAGGAGTTCGAGACCAGCCTGGCCAACTTGGTGAAATCCCATCTCTACTAAACATACAAAAAATTAGCTGGTCGTGGTGGTGGGCCACCTGCACTCTTAGCTACATGGGAGGCTGAGGCAGGAGAATCACTTGAACCCGGGAGGTGGAGGTTGCAGTGAGTGAGATCACACAACTGCATTCCAGCCTGGGTGACAGAGTGAAACACCGTCTCAAAAGATTTTAAAAAAAGGTAACTGGGGTGATGGATATGTTGATTGTGGTCATTTTCCCACAATGCACACCTATGTCAAAACAACATCATGTTGTACAACTTTATAGAATTTTAATTTTGCAATCATACCTCAATAAGACTGGAAACATTTTTCAAAGAGGATTTCTAAGTCAAAATAAGCTTTCTCAGATAAATGGGTAGGTAGTGTTTCATAAACAATGCCATTTGCCCCAAGCAACTTAATTACCGAATGTTTTAGATGGATGTGTGTGCTCGTGTGTGTGCATCTGCACTTATTTTGTGTGTGTGTGTGTGTGTATTTTTTCAGGCAGTGGGGGTGGTGGTGGTTGTTTTTGTTTTTTGAGATGGTGTCTGGCTCCGTTGGCCAGGCTGGAGTGCAATGGCATGATCTAGGCTCACTGTAACCTCTGCCTCCTGGGTTCAAGTGATTCTCCTGCCTCAGCCTCCCGAGTAGCTGGGACTACAGGCATGCACCACCACACCTGGCTAATTTTTGTAGTTTTAGTAGACACAGGGTTTCACCATGTTGGCCAGGCTGATCTCGAACTCCTGACCTCAAATGATCCTCCTGCTTCAGCCTCCCAAAATGCTGGGATTACAGGCATGAGTCACCGCGTCTAGCCTAGTGAAGGGTTTCTTAATCTGAACATCTTGGGTAATTCGGGGCTGAACGACTCTCTGTGGTGGGGTGTCCTGTGCACTGTAGGGTGTTGAGCAGCATCCCTGGGCTCCACCCACCAAATGCCAATAGTACCCATTCCCAGTTGTGACAACCAAAATATCTCCACACATGTTACCTGGGGGACAAACTCGACCCACGTTAAAATCTCCTGATGTGAAAAAAAAGAAAGAAATAATGTATTGTGCCACAACTTGGATGAAACTGGAAGCCATTTTTCTAAGTTAAGTAACTAACGAATAGAAAACCAAATACCACATATTCTTACTTACAAAAGTGGGAGCTGGTAGGGCATGGTGGCTCATGCCTGTAATGCCAGCACTTTGGGAGGCCAAGCCAGGAGGATCACTTGAAACCAGGAGTTCAAGAACAGCCTGGGCAATGTAGTAAGACCCCGTCTCTACAGAAAATAGAAAATATTAGCTGGGAGTGGTGGTGCACACCTGTGGTCCCAGCTACTCAGAAGGCTGAGATGGGGGAATTGCTTGAGCCCAGAAGGTCGAAGGTGCAGTGAGCCATGATCATGCCACTGCAATCCATCCTGGGTGACAGAGTGAGACCCTGCTTCAAAAAAAGAAGTGGGAGCTAAGTTGTGGGTATGCAAAGGCGCACAGAGTACTGTAATGGGCATTGGAGACTCCAAAGTGGGAGGGTGTGAGTGGGGTGAGGGATGAAGGACTACCTATTAGGTACCATGTACAACACCTGGGTGATGGGCGCACTAACGTCCTAGACTTCACTCATCCACATAACCAAAAACCACGTGTACCCCTAAAGCTATATTCAAATTAAAAAAAAATTAAAGCACTCCTGATGTAAAATTTCACACGTTCTCACTCAAACGTTGGAGGTAAAAATGTTAAAAACTTGCACTCATGAAGATAAAGTAGAATGGTGGTTACTAGAGGCTGGGAAGAGTATCGAGGAGGAGGTGATAGAGTGGGGATAGTTAATGAATGCAAAAATACAGTTGGATAGAAGCAAGAAGGTATAGTATTTGGTACTACAACAGGGGGACAATAGTTAACAATGATTCGTTGTATATTTTAAAATCACTAAGACAGTGGAATTGCAATGTTCCTAACACAAAGAAATGGTAAAGGCTTGAAGGGATAGATACCCCAATTACCCTAATTTGATTATTATACATGTTAAGCGTGTAACAAAATATCACATATACCCTGTAAATAAGTACAACTATTATGTACCCATAATGATTAAAAATACAAAAATTTAGGCCAGGCATGGTGGCTTATGCCTATAAGCCCAGCACTTTGGGAGGCAGAGGCAGGAGGATTGCTTGAAGCCAGGAGTTGGAGACCAGCCTGGGAAACATAGCAAAACCCCATCTTTACAAAAATTTTTCAAAAATTAGCTGGGCATGGTGGCACACACCTGTTGTCCCAGCTACTCAGGAGGCTGAGGCAGGAGGATCACTTGAACCTGGGATTTGGAGGCTGCGGTGAACTATGATCACACCACTGCACTCTAGTGTGGGCAACAGAGCAAGACCTCATTCTAAAAATAATAAATAATAAAATAGTGTTTAGAAAGAACCACTGTTCTAGTCTAAAACTGCAATGCATGTCTATTCTTTCTCAAATGTCTGCTCACCAAGCGAAGGTTTGTTCTTTGTAGTAGCATCCCATGATTTTTCTTTACATTACGAAGATAACATCTGTTTTCCCAGTTCAAGCCTCTGTCCTAAGATATTCACTTCCCTCTACACTTGATATAATTTCAAACTACAATGTGGAAATAAGGGAGGGATTAAGGCAGCCTGACATAAGGTCAATCTTTCCAGGCCAGGAGTGACCCTAGGAAAATTGTTTTTCTTTTTGGGTTCAGATAAACCACAGCGAATAACCATAGCCCAGCACAGCATGGCTTTCCAGCAAAGACAGGACCTCCTCCCTCCAGGGATGGCAGGAATGTAAAGTGAAAGCTTTGCGGGAAAGGGGTCCCAGGCCAAACCCCAAAAGAGGGTTCTTGAATCTCGTACAAGAGATAATTCAGGGTGAGTCCACAGAGTAAAATGAAAGGAAGTTGATTAAGAAAGTAAAGGAATAAAGAATGGCTACTCCTGGCTGGGCGCGGTGGCTCAAGCCTGTAATCCCAGCACTTTGGGAGGCCGAGATGGACGGATCACGAGGTCAGGAGATCGAGACCATCCTGGCTAACACAGTGAAACCCCGTCTCTACTAAAAAATACAAAAAACTAGCCGGGCGAGGTGGCGGGTGCCTGTAGTCCCAGCTACTCGGGAGGCTGAGGCAGGAGAATGGCGTAAACCCGGGAGGCAGAGCTTGCAGTGAGCTGAGATCTGGCCACTGCACTCCAGCCTGGGCGATAGAGCGAGACTCCGTCTCAAAAAAAAAAAAAAAAAAAAAAGACTGGCTACTCCATAGGCAGAGCAGCAGCATGGGCTGCTGGCTGCCTATGTTTATGGTTATTTATTGATTATATGCTAAACAAGGGGTGAATTAGTCATGAGTTTTCCAGGAAAGGCGTGGGTAAGTCTGAGGGTTCCTCCCCTTTTTAGACCATGTAGGGTAACTTCCTGAGGTTGTCATGACATCTGTAAACTGTCATGGTTCTGGTGGCAGTGTCTTTTAGCAGCTAATGCATTATAATGAGTGTATAATGAGCACTTACAATGACCAGAGGTCACTCTTGTCACTGTCTTGGTTTTGGTGGGATTTGACTGACTTCTTTACTGAAACCTGTTTCATCAGCAAGGCCTTTATGACCTGTATCTTGTACTGACCTCCTATTTCATCCTGTAACTAAGTGCCTAACCTCCTGGGAATGCAGCCCAGTGGGTCTCAGCCTTATTTTACCCAGCTCCTATTCAAGATGGAGTCACTCTGGTTTCAACACCTCTGACAAAAGTGTGCTTATTGCGCTGACCAAGGAGGGCTGAATGAAATCCAGCTGGATTGGATAGGGAACTAAAGGCAAATGTCCATCCATAGAATGTAGACAAGGCACTGATAAATGTGATAAACACAGCGAGGTCTGTGCAAGGACAGACATACTTTTTTTTAAAAAAAAGACATGGTCTCACTCAGACTGGAGTGCAGTGGTGCAGTCATGGCTCACTGCAGCCTCGACCTCCCAGCCTCAAGCAATCCTCCTACCTCAACCTCTTGAGTAGCTGGTACTACAGGCACGCACCACCATTCCTGGCTAATTATTTTTATTTTCTGTAGACATAGGGTCTCACTGAGTTGCCCAGGCTGGTCTCAAACTCCTGGACTCAAGCAATCCTCCTGCCTCAGCCTTCCAAGTACCTGGGACTACAGGCACATGCCACTACGCCAGGATAATTTTTGTATTTTTGGTAGAGAGGAGGTTTTGTGATGTTGCACAAGCTGGTCTAGAACTCCTGAACTCCAGTGATCCACCCACCTCAGCCTCCCAACATGCTGGAATGACAAGAGTGAGCCGCTGAGCCCAGGTGAGACGCGTCTTTCTCTCTCACTGAGGGCTCCTAAGTGGGCATCTGGTCCCTAAAGATGCTGAATTTCTTTTTCTGACTTTCTTTCAAAGTCATTTTGAAATGTATGTTAAGGCTTGGGTACTGTGCCCTCTTTAACTTTCAAACCATCAGGAACCATTTGCAATGTCTGGAGACATTTTGGGTTATTATGACTGGAGAGTGGACATTGCCAGCATCTGGTGGGTGGAGCCCAGGGATGCTGCTCAACACCCTACAAGTGCACGGGACGGCCACAACACAGAGAACCCTCCAGCCCCAAGTGTCAACAGCACCCACATTGAGAACCTTGAACTAAAGAATACAAAGATTCCACATATGAGATCATGCAGTATGTGTCATTCTGTGCCTGGCTTATTCCACTTAGCATAATGTCCTCCACATTTATCCATGTTGTTGCAAATGCCAACACTTTCTTCTTTAAGACTTAATAGCATTCCACTGTGTATACAAATCACATTTTCTTTACCCATTCATCCACTGATGGACACTTTGGTTGACTCCATATTTTGGCTATTGTGAATAGTGCTGTAATGACCATGGGAAAGCAGATAAATTAGACATTCCTCAGAAAGTTACTAGAAAAATAAAATTATAAGTCAACGAGTATTTGTTTGAAATCTTCAAAAGTTGTTTTAAACCATCCAGAAAAGTATGAATTCTCATATAAACCTTATGAAAAATAAAAATGGTAAGTTAAATGCTGAAATTTTTGAAAGTTGTCAAAATAATCTATCTACCTATCTATTCATCTATCCATCATCTTTCTATAACTATCCATCCATCCATTCATCCATTTATCCATCCATTCATCTATTGAATGTACCTATCTAGCTAGCTAGCTATTTATCACCTATCCACCCATCTACTGAATCTATCATCTATCCTTATCTATCTGTCACATACCTATCTATCCATCCACACATCTATTGAATCTAATCATCTATCATTATCTATGTATCTATCATATATCCATCCAGCCATCTGTTGAATCTATCATCTATCAATATCTATCTATCCATCTATCCATTCATCTACTGAATCTATTATCTATCATTATCTATATATTTATCTATCTATGTATCTATCCATCCATCTACCTATTGAATGTATTTATCATCTATCATTATCTATGTGACAGTCTAATCTATTTAAGCTCTCTGTCATCTATTATAATATATTTTTATCTGTCTCTTCTATTTATTCTCATCTCTACTGTCATATATTATATGTATGTTGATATACACAGAGAAAGATTGATAGAGAGAGATTTGTAAAATGGACAAATATTTAAAATGAAACACTTTTTTTTTAATGGGTGACATGGTAAACAAGGACATTCACTGACTGGCCTCATTCACTTCCTACCCACCCTTCCAATCTAATCACTCCTAGGGGGTGTTTCTGGGAACAGCTTTCCTCACCGCCTCTGTCTCTTCACCCCAATACCACTTTCTGCCTGCCCCCTGGCCAGCCCAGCTTCCCTGAGGCCCCTCCCTGTCCCCTGTACCCATCACACACCATGTCCATGATGATGGCTGTTTACATGTCGACTCCCCGACCACACACATCGAAAGCACCTGGAGGCTCAGGGGTCTTCCTCTCTGATTTTCCTCCACCCCTGGCGCAATGCTGGTAAATGGTAGCACCAAATAAATGTTAGAGTAAATGAATAGACTACTTAGTTCCCTTTACAACTGCCAATGAAGGAATGATAAATTAAGGTGGTGATTTTTAACTCCTAAGGTCCAGTAAGTCAGGGGTAGGGGTTTTTCTTTATTTCCAGCTCCAGAAAACTGCTGAAAGGAGATGGGAAAAAGCAGTTCATTTCTAAAAATCCCTTTAGCATAACTTGCAATACAATACAAGTCCATCAGCCAGCCTGCCTCAACCCCCCTCCCAAGGCATCTGGTTCTAGTTCAGGGCAAAGGAAGTTAAGTGTTTCATTATAATGCTTCTTGCACACACACACATGCATTTACTGGGGGTGGGGAGCTTTGGGGGAGTTTTACTAATATTTGCTAATTTTTTATTGACTTATGTAGAAAGAACTATAAACTTAATTTTACATTTACTTATGTAGAAAGAACTGCAAACTTAATTTTGATTTCCCTATATTTCCCTCAGTTTTCTCAATTCCTTCCTTCTGATTGCGATGAAATTTTTCTAGAAAATCATCACCCAATTTAAACCATATTTTTTAAGTATTTCCCTGTGCTGGGGGAAAGAAAGTTTAAAATGATCCTTTAGATTATTTGTATATATTTGAAATGTTTCAACGAGGTTAAATATAATTGGAAGGAAAAGCAAAGCATTATATAAGATTAAATCTTAGGTGAATTGAAGAAAAAAATAAGCATTTGTGCAAGGCCAGGGAGTCAAAATCTGATTTTCTTCTAAAGCAAAGAAGGTTCAGAGAGTTCTTTTTTCTAGGTTTAGAAACCATTCAAAATTCATGAGTTTGCTGTTTTGATCATCACTGAAATCTCTTCCAGATTCCTACCCTTAGGGAAAAAAAAAAAAAAAAAATATATATATATATATATATATATATATAGCTTCATACTTTAAAAGAAGAAAGATCAAAATAGTATATTAAGTAGTCTCAGAATACTTCTTGTACATACAAAAACTACTCAGTGAGTTATTATAAAATAAATCAAAAACAGACAGACTGAATCTTCCTTAGATTATATATGCTTTTAACTTCTAGGAGAATGAAGGATGCAAGCTAGAAGATTAATGAAAGAAAATCAATTACCCCCAAAGAAAAATGTTTAAAAATCTCAGTTATAGTTCAGATTGGCCCTTTCTAGCAAAAGTCAAAATGTGATATGCAAACACATAATGTAATGCCTTCATTCTTCACACAAGTCTTGACTATGTACATGGTTAGCGCTTTGTTTGAAAATCCAATGAGACTAATATCTGAGAAACCGCCATAGATTATGCAGCAAAGGCATTTTACTGTATCAAATTCAAGTGGTCAGAGGTATTTGAACCAGAGCAACTCCATCTTGAATAGGGGCTGGGTAAAATGAGGCTGAGACCTACTGGGCTGCATTCCCAGGAGGTTAGGCATTCTAAGACACAGGATGAGATAGGAGGTCGGCACAAGATACAGATCATAAAGACCTTGCTGATAAAACAGCATGTGGTAAAGAAGCCAGCCAAGATGGTGACAAGAGTGACCTCTGGTTGTCCTCACTGCTCACTATATGCTAATTATAATACATTAACATGCTGAAAGGCACTCTCACCAGCGCCATGACAGTTTACAGAGGCCATGACAATGTCAGGATATTAATCTATATGGTCTAAAAGGGGAGCAACCCTGAGTTCCTGGAATTGCCCACCCCTTTCCCAGAAAACTCATGAATAATCCACTCCTTATTCAGCATAAAATCAAGAAATAACTGTAAAAATGGGCAACCAGTAGCCATTGGGGCTGCTCTGCCTGTGGAGTAGCCATTCTTTTACTTCTTTACTTTTGTAATAAACTTGTTTTCACTTTATGGACTCACCTCCAATTCTTTCTTGCACGAGATCCAAGAACCCTCTCTTGGGGTCTGAATCAGGACCCCCTTCCCGGTAACAAAGTTACAAACAAAGGAAATCCTATCTAAAACAGATACAGTCATGCACCGCCACAGAATGTATGGCCAATGATGGACGGCATATAAAATGATGGTGCCACAAGATTATAATGGAGCTGAAAAATTCCTGTTGCCTAGTGATTTGTGTTACAATTGCCTACTGTATTCAGTATAGGAACATGCCGTACAGGTTTGTAGCATAGGAGCAACAGGCTACACCATATAGCCTAGGTGTGTAGTAGGCTAGACCATCTAGGTTTGTGTAAGTGCACTGTAGGATGTTTGCACAACAACATCGCCCAGTGATACATTTCTCAGAATGTATCCCCATCATTAAGCAATGAGTGACTGTAAGTCTATTTCACTGTGTGTAACTTCCCCTACTGTAAGGGAACTCCCCTCAGAAACCCAAGCTCACCTTGGTCCAGACCCACAATGCAGCAATTTAGGAAGAGTATGCTTCCCTGAGCAAGCACTTTAGCTCAAACCAGCCACCACTTGCTCACTGGCTTTCCACTACCTTCACATCAGTTTTAGCCTCACAGAATCAATAGTGAGCTTCTTTTCCACGTTAGAATTAATTATAAATATAGGAGTGGGAGTTTCCACATTTCCATGAGGTAATCTATTTGCTAGTTAAGGACCTATATCCATTACCTACTGCTGTGTAACAAACACCCCAACACTTAGTAGCTAAAGACAATCACCATTTTATTTGTGCATCACTCTTTGGGTCACAAATTTCAGACTGAGCTCAGCTGGATGGTTCTTCTGTGGGTCTCCCTGAAGGTGCCTTATGTGGTCCCAGTCCTCTGACAGTTTGACTGAAAATGGATGGTGTAAGCTGGGAGTGTATTCACATAGCTGGCCATTGGTGCTGGCTGTCAGCTGAATCTTTCTCATGGTGACTCATCTCAAAAAGGCTACCCTGGCTTCTTTATATGGAGTGGCCTCAGTACTCTAGGCTGACAGACAAGACCGCCCAACAGACGTGTTCATGAATGTACCTTAGACCATCCAGTCTCATCAAGCTGCCAGATAATGGAAGCTGCATGAAAGACCCCAGGCAAGACCAACAGAAGAACTGCCCAACTGAACCCAGTCCAAGTTATTGATTCACAGACATATGAGCAAATACAATGTTTCTGATATTGAGGCACTAAGCTTGTAGTTGATTTTATATTAAAAAAAAATAGGTAACAGATCCTGAAATTCATACCTGAAGTGGGTGGGGGGTTGCTCTCATACAAAAGCTTAAAACATGCTTCATTGGCTTTGAAACTGAGTGGTGAATGAAGGTTGGGAAAATAGTAAGGTAACTGCTACCAAAGGCTAGAAAAAAATGGCAACCAGTGGTATGTTGTGTTGGAAGAGCAAAACTGTAGCCTGCAGTGACTTGGAAGATAAAAATGTACCTAATGTGCTCACTTTGGCAGCATATATACTAAAATTGGAATGATACAGATAAGATTAGCAAGGCCCATGCAAGGATGACAGGTAAATTCGTGAAGCATTTCATTATTAAACACACACACACACACACACACACACACACGTAAATAAAGTCAAAAAAGAAAAGAAATGTACCTAATAAACTCAGACTTAGAGGAAGCAGGGTTTTGTTGTTGTTGAACATTCGCACTATTGACATTTGGGGACAGAAAATTATTTGTCATGGAAGCTGCCATGTGCATTGCAAAATTCTCAGCATCATTCTGGGCCTCTGCTTGGTAGACCTCAGAAGCACCCATTGAGTACAGCCTGAATTTTTGTCCCATATAACAGTGAGTATATAACATAGATTTTTTTAACCCACTGCATTTTGGGATTCTTTGTTATGTGCCAATAGCTGACTGACACAGCCTCTTATAACAGAAACAGAGAATTTGCTCATGCATGTTTCTTTTCTTCCTTCAATGGTTCATTCTGTAAATATTTGCAGTGCATTCCTTGAGCCAAATAATATCTGAATTTGGGGATAAATACACATGAAGTGATAGACCCTGACCTGCTGAGGCTCCTTTGGAAGCACTGAGGTGAGAACAGCATCTTAGCCAGTAAGAAGTTTTCTTCTGGGGAAGGGACAGGGGGCAGGGACTTCTAGGCAGAGAATGCAATACTCCTTCATTTGCCATTTATGCAACAACTAATTGTAGAGCTGCTAGTGTGTGCCAAGCTCTGGAGATGGGGAAGAGGATAAGACAGACAAGAGTCATGCTTTCATGGTGGTTACAAGAAGTCAACAAGAAGACGAATGACATAATTTTATATCCCTATAAGAGGAAATACACAGCTGGGTGTGCAGGCACATGACTGTAGTCCCAGCTACTCAGGGAAACTGAGACTGGAAGATTACTAGAGCCTGGGAAGTCGAGGCTGCAATGAGCTGTGATTGTGCCACTGCACTGCAGCCTGGGCAATTATGGAGGTTGAAAACTGATCTGCTATCTACAACTGGAGACCCAGGAGAGCTGGTGGTGTAGATTCCAGTGTAAATTTCAGTTGGAGTCTGAAATACATTAATATTTTGTATTTCGTTAATATAAGGGAGATTTTATTTTTAATACAAGACTAGACAGACCATGTCAAAGGAAGAGAGTCCAGGGGGCAGAGGGGAAGTCATCAGGGAGCAATTTAACAGCTGCCTGCACACTATTCTCCTCTCTGTGTTCATGCATTTGGAGAGTATGTCTATGGTTAAGGAATTACATCATCTCTAATCTTAACCTATGGTATTGACTATAAACAGGCTCCCTGTAAGCTTCGGTTATGTGAATGTTAATTTCTGCAGTGGAAGCAAATTTTAAAAATGAAAGCTCAAACTGCGGCTCCCATCTGGGCACCACGTGTCTGGAACGACCATTCTGAAAATGGGTTACCTCACGTGTGGCTTAGGCTGGCGTTTCAGCAGCTTTGAGGCGTGGTCCATCAGCCAGGTGCATGCCACAGTGTGGGAGAAATAAGGCAGGAAGGAGCATTACAAGGTGGCATGCCTTGTACCTGGCTAGGAGGTATATGAACCACACACAGAGGGAGCTGCGGGGAGAGTTTTCTCTACGAAATCCTTCTTTCAACAAGGCAACGTTTGGGGTAGATGGTCTGCAAGTCCGTGTTAACTGGTCTTTTACTCATCTCCTCTATAGAATATGTCTCTGGGACTGTAAATTGATCAATCAATGCAATCAACATCAGCAGTACGTAAGATTTCCTTCACGAAATCTCATGGAGGAAGACCCATGCATGCCCAGCATCAGAGAATGGATTTTATTTGCACACAAACGCATAGAGAACAAATAGCGTGAGGATACCCATGTGGTAAAGGAAGCAAGGTGTGGGGCCGGCACGTAGAAAGACAAGCCACTTAGTGTGGGTGTTGTGAAGGGGGGGTACAGAAATCGTAAGTCATGAATGCAGGCAGAGGCACACGTTTGAGGACTTTACAACAAAAGCAGGAAGCATGCACTTGATTTGTTGAAAACCAGAAGCCATTAAAGAGTATTGATCGAAACCTTAACAGGACCATGTGAACTCCCAAAAGATGACACAGTGTTTCCCCTGCTATATTTAAATATATCTAAACATATATATATTTTATGTAGAAATATTTATAATTATATCTATAAATAATTATAAATATATATTTATATTATATATTTATATACATTTATAATTAGATATGTCTACATATTTATATATAATTTATAAATTTTATATATGATTTATTACATATAATATATATTCTTTATTTGTATAAATATCTATAAAGCTGTATAAACCTTATAAAAATTGTATAAACTTTATACAACTTTATAAAAACATATTTATACTATATAGTTATATATTATATGTAGTTTATTTATATATAATATGTAATTTTATATTTATAAAATTTATAAATTTATATATATTTTTTGAGACAGGGTCTTACTCGCCTAGGCTGCAGTGCAATGGCACAATCACAGCTTACTGCAGCCTCAACCTCTGGGGGCTCAATTGATTCTCCAATCTCAGCCTCCCCAGCAGCTGGAACCACAGACACTCAGCATCATGCCCAGCTAATTTTTATAGTTTTTGCGGAGACTGGGTTTCACCATGTTGCCCAGTCAGGTCTCGAAGTGCTAAATATATTTTAAAGTATTAATTTTACACTGGATCTTAAGATACTGTGGACAGGTTTTTGCTTCCTTTAAGCTTGTTTTGTGTTTTGACCTGTATTGGATCAGCCATGACACTTGAGACATCTTTTGAAGGTGGTTAGAAGTCCAAGCTCCTAATAAGAAATTGTGACACTGCAAAGTCACGAAAGTATTTTAGGATTTATGCATTTATTCCTAGACAGAATTAGGAAAAACATGGCTTGGCCTGAGGTTTTTTCCTAGTCCTGTTGTTCTATAAACCTATGCAAACATATTCAGTTCCATAACTCGGGAGGCCAACCAAACTTCAGAAGAGGTACCTGTAACTCAAGCCCTGCTGAGTTCAGCAGACACTGCTCACAGGCCTTGTGGGCGGCTCGAACGTGTTTACTACATTGCCTTCCAGTTCTGTGGGTTTATGAGTCGGTGCAACCTCAGCTAGGAATGCAGGCTGCTCACGTTGTGTCAATGTCGTATGTTTTGAACGGTGAAGTGTATGTTGTTTGTGAACTGAGTACACATGCCAACGTGCTACGTTCTTATTTCCATTTGCTTTAAGGAAATGATTCTCATATGCTAATATGTCGAACACGGAAGTTGAGGTATTTAGCACATCCTATATCAAAACTGTTACAAAACTGACATAAAATGCTAAAGGGAAATAATTGTATTCCAAACAATTCCCCTTCTTGTATCTCTATAAACCTTTTTATTTACTTATTTTTTTTTAAATTTTTCTGGAGACAGGGTCTCAGTCTTGTCACCCAGGCTGGAGTGCAGTGGCACGATCATAGCTCATTGCAGCCTTGATCTCCTGGGCTCAAGCAATTCTCCTGCCTCAGTCTCCCAAGTAGCTGGGACCGCTGGCACGTCTCACCATGCCTAACTAATTTTTTTTAATTTTTATTTTTAGTAGAGATGGGGGCCTCACTATATTGCCCAGGCTCATCTAGAATCCCTGGGCTCAAGCCATCTTCCCACCTTGGCTCCCCAAAATGTTGGCATTACAGGCATGAGCCATGCTGCTGAGCCATACCTCTATAAACCTTATTCCACATAATTGTGCTTTTGAAACCCATACCTTACATATTTGCTTGCGTTCACTGCATTTATTAATCATTTCACAGGCCCCAAAAGAACTTCCTATAGGTTAGACAACCAAAAGCCCAATTAACTTGGGCTTCAAGATAGTCTCTCCTAAATGTTCCCTTCTTCAAAGAAAGAAGAATGTGCTGTGCTTGAGAATGCACGAACGTTTTCCACCCCTAAAACCAGCATTAGTGGTCAGAGATGACTCCAGTACAAATAGCCTTTTGAAATGTTTTTGTGGATTTCACTTTTTGTATTCACTAGCAATGCACGCTTCTTTCTGCAAATGAGAATCCACATTTTCAGATTTTCCAGGATAGGGAATTCATTCACATATCTGTGCAATTGGGAGCCTCCTGCAACATCGATGAAAGACGTGTGCAGGCTTGACGCCCTGGCATTGCAACTGATAGGGAAACAGATGGTACTGCGGAAGCCACATTCTTAGGAAAATAAAATTGCTGGAAACAACACAAAAGCCAAGGCGGGGAAATATTTGAAAGCGGCCTCTCGGATATTGGGGCTTTCTGTTTCAATATGGCCTTTGCTCCTCCTAAGATTAGTTTGTAATAAAGTCAGATGGATGTCCTTGTCTGAACAAACCACACCTAGGATTTGCAAGCCGCTGACCATCACCCAGTGGTTGGAGAGGGACAGATGTAGGAGACAGCTGTTTGCGGTTAAAGGCATTAACCACATTTATATGTTGTGTAATCATTTTGTCAGGGATCCAGCCCTGGAGCTCTTTTTCCCAAGGTCTTCATCTCGGTGTCCTGGCCCACAGAGGTCACTGCATTGGACACGCCAAATTACATCTATATTGCATCAATTTGGAGAAAAGAACACTCTTGCAAAAAAATTTTTTTTTATTTTTCTCTTTAGCAAATTGCATTTGTTGAAGTAATTTCTCCTTTTGTTTTCATTATCATTAGCAACTTTTTAGCCAGAGGGATCTCAGCAAAACTTGTCATATTTTCTCTTGGGCATAAGGGTGTAATGGGATATTTTCCCATTCATCTTGTCTGCTATTTACTGTTCAAGAAAATTACCTTTTCTCTGGGAACAAAAGAGGAGTAACACAGTGTGAGCCAGAGGGTTGGACAAGGATAGGATTATACAGGGCTTTGTGAGACTTGGATAAGTATTGGCACTTTATTGTTATTATTATTATTCTCTTATTCTAAGTGCAAAAAGAAGAGATTATAGAGAGTAATTGATGATTTCAAAGGCTTTGATGGATGATAAGTGGAGAATAGTTTGGAGGAAGTTTATAATGAGAGGAACAGGGGGTTCTTCCAGTAGAGCCAGGAAGCTGAGGATGGAGGCTTAAACTAAAATGGTCACAGTGGAAAGAAACACAAATGAATTCATACAATATACATATATTTTAAGGCAGAAAAGCTAGAACAAGATGTTGCATCAGTCCACTGTTTATTTGCACCACGGAATTTTTAAAATTCTGTTATTTATTTCCTTTAGGCTTGAACGTTTTATAAAAACTGTAAGAGATTTAATAAGAAATATTGGAAAAGGCTGGGCTCGGTGGTTCATGCCTGTAATCCCAGCACTTTTGGAGGCTGAGGCGGGTGGGTCACTTGAGGTCAGGAGTTCAAGACCAGCCTGGCCAACATGGTGAAGCCCGGTCTCTACTAAAAATACAAAAAGTAGCTGGGCACAGTGGCATGTGCCTGTAATTCCAGCTACTCGGGAGGCTGAGGCAGGAGAATCGCTTGAACCCGGGAAGCAGAGGTTGCAGTGAGCCAAGATTGCACCACTGCACTCTAGCATGGGCAACAGAGCGAGACTCTGTCTCAAAAAAACAGAAATATTGGTAGAGCAGATAGCACTAAGAAAGGTTGGTGCTAATTCTAGAGCAAATAAAATTTGTCTCATTCTGGAAATAAAATGTCTTTTCCAAATTAAATTAAGAGACAAATGTTTAGGGAGTTGTACTGTATTTTGGGCACAGAATAAAAATAAGAATACAATTTCCTTATATATAATATAAATAAACAAATAGAAAAATATGAACAAACTTCTAGGTAGGATGGTAGCAGGAGACTGGGCATATAAACCCACAGATCTCCAAGGAAAACCCATATCATTAGGCAAAATACCACAGTATTACCCAAACTTCACAGAATTTATCCCATTCAGAATTTGGCAGAAGGAAAATGAAGGGTTATGGAGAAGTAATCGGCAAACCACCTTTCCCCAACCCTAAAGAGCAGTAAACCAGTGCTACAGTCTGAAAGTTTGTGTTACCCCCAAATTCAGATGTTGAAATCCTAATTCCCAAGGAGATGGTGTTATGAGGTGGGGCCTTTGGGAGATGATGAGATTCTGAGGGTGGAGCCTCATGAACAGGATGAGTACCCTTAGAAAAGGGACCCCAGAGGGCTCCGACATCCTTTCCACCATGGAAGGACACAACAAAAAGGCACCATCTCTGAAGCAGAGAACCTTGATCAGATACCAAATCTTCTGGCACCTTAATCTTGAACTTTCAGCCTCCAGAAGTGTGAGCAATAAATTTCAACTGTTTATACATTTTCCAGTCTAAGGAAATTTATAATTGCAGTCCAAATGGACCAAGAAAGCCAGGGGGAAAAAAAGAGAGTAGAAAAGAAACATAAAATGGATTCTCATTAATGCCCAAGGAGTTGCAATGAAGGATTGACCATGCGATGAATACTCACACAACCAGAAGGCTAGAAAAAGAACAGTGGGCTGGGTGCGCTGGCTCACGCCTGTAATCCCAACACTTTGGTAGGGTAAGGAGGGCAGGTCACTTGAGGTCAGGAGTTCAAGACCAGCCTGGCCAACATGATGAAACCCCATCTCTACTAAAATTACAAAAATTAGCCAGGCGCAGTGGCACGTGCCTGTAATCCCAGCTACTCTGGAGGCTGAGACAAGAGAATTGCTTGAACCAGGGAGGCAGAGGCTGCAGTAAGCCAAGACTGCACCAGTTCACTCCAGCCTGCATGATAGAGTGACATTCCACCTCATAAAAAAGAAAGAAAGGGGCCTGGCGCAGTGGCTCACACCTGTAATCCCAGCACTTTGGGAGGCTGAGGCAGGCGGATCACGAGGTCAGGAGATCGAGACCATCCTGGCTAACATGGTGAAACCCCGTCTGTACTAAAAATACAAAAAAAAATAGCCTGGCATGGTGGCAGGCGCCTGTGGTCCCAGCTACTTGGGAGGCTGAGGCAGGAGAATGGCGTGAACCCGGGAGCCGGAGCTTGCAGTGAGCAGAGATCGGGCCACTGCACTCCAGCCTGGGTGACAGAGCAAGATGAAAGGAAAGAAAGAAAGAAAAGAAATAAAAGAAAGGAAGGAAGGAAGGAAGGAAGGGAGGGAGGGAGGGAGGGAGGGAGAGAGAAAGAAAGAGAAAGAGAGAGAGAGAGAAAGAGAAAGAAAGAAAGAAAGAAAGAAAGAAAGAAAGAAAGAAAGAAAGAAAGAAAGAAAGAAAGAAAGAAAGAAAGAAAGAAAGAAAGAAAGGAGGGAGGGAGGGAGGGAGGGAGGGAGGGAAGGGCAGGGCAGGGCAGGGAAGGGCAGGGAGAAAGAGAAAGAGAAAGAGGAAGAGGAAGAGGAAGAGGAAGAGGAAGAAAAGAAAAATAACAATGGTTTCTGAGTGATGTCCACTCCACTAAGCCTCCTTTTTAACAAATCCTGTCAACAGAGAAAAACTACTAGTCATCCAAAAGAGGGATGAGGACTCCTGGAGGAGAGATAATTGCTATTTCTGAAACAGGCTTATTGTGAAAGTATGCAAAATACAGTAAAATTATGGTGAACTGCATAGACATGAAAATCTGCCTTGATGTGGGTGAAGTTTCTTAGGAAGTGGCAAATGTCAGATTACACCCTGCACAATATCAAGACTGAGAAATGGAAGAAAACTCACCAAGTTCAAAACTCAAGAGAACAGTTTAATGTAAATGAAAACGATAATACATTTGTTGTTGTTTTATTATGTCTTAATATGGAGAAGAGATTCAGCAAGACTATATAAAAGAAATCATTCAAGAAGACAAGCATATTCAACCAAAAGAAGTAGTAGAATAATTTTTTTTTAATTGATGGAAGACCTAAGTCAACAGATGAAAGCAGCCCAATGAATTTGAAGACATGACAAAGAATGCATTAATTTTGAACCTTAATGCCCATGATAAAAGTAATCATGATAGAAAGGTAATATTTCAAATTCTAAAATAGTGGGCTAATATGTAAGGTCATGTTGATAAGATCTGGATAGTGAATGGAAGTGGCTGAGGATTTGCACACTCAAATGTCTAGCAGTGAGTTAATGGCTGAGGCAGCATGGGCTAAGGAGATGCAGGTGTGAATGCCAGTACCTAGAACTGCATGCTGAATCACACTGAATCAACTCTAACTGAAAGTTCATACTCCAGGATGTCAGCCAGAGATGGTGAGATTTTTTTTTAAGGGAAATCACCCAATACAGCAGTTTTATAATTCACAAATTCTTATTACATTTTGAAGAGTTCAGCATCTCAAAGACCACATATATAGGCTGGCAAGCCCTGTTTCGCCCACAACTACTGGGTAATGACCTCAGCTCTGCACATCTGCTTTCTCCAAGCTACACACATGTAAAAAATGCTCAGCTTCCTTCCCCAGCGATACACACTCCCCTGAACGTTACCTCTTTTCTCCTGTTTCTGAGGGTTGTACCATATCTTTATGTATGTCCCATGATTTCACTCTCCTGTTGGCTTTCTCCATTCTCTGTCTGCACCTCAATTTGTAAGATTAGGACCAGCAGAGACAGACGAGGGAAGGTGATATGCTTAGGCTTTGTGTCCCCATCCAAATCTCATCTTGAATTGTAATCCCCATAATTCCCACATGTCAAGGGAGAGACCGGGTGGAGGGAATTGGATAGTGGGGATGGTTTCTGCCATGCTGTTCTTATGATAATGAGTGAGTTCTCATGAGATCTGATGGTTTTATAAGGGGCTCTTTCCCCTTTGCTCAGCACTTCTCCTTCCTGCTGCCTTGTGAAGAAGGTGCCTGCTTCCCCTTCCTCCATGATTGTAAGTTTCCTGAGTGCTCCTCAGCCATGTGGAACTGTGAGTCAATTAAACCTCTTTCTTTTATAAATTACCCAGTCTTGGGCAGTTCTTTATAGCAGTACGAAAACAGACTAATACAAAAGGGAAGAGAGATAAACCTAAGATGTGTATCCCAGTGTCTATGTCAGGAAAATGCATCAAAGGGAGCAGAATTGCTTTGCCTGACAGAGCCAAGGAATTTGGGGGTTGTTGCCTAGCAGCAGTCCTTGAAAAGGGAGAAGGTAAATGGGAAAGAACCTCAAATAGACCAGGATGGCAACAGCACCCCAGGTCTTAAAGATAAAGAAGCATGGAGTGATTCTCCTTGATAGGGATGGTGAAGGGAGTTTTACAATCAGCAAGGTCTGGCGTTTGGTGTTGTAATGTCTACGGTGCTCTCACTGTGTCACTAACAAGAATGTAATGTCTACAGGTTTAACAAAGAAGGGGCAAAGAGAAACAAGGGGAATGATGAAGGCAGGGCTCTGAACACAGATAATATGAAGCAGGAAGGAAGGACATAGTGGTTGCACCAAGAGCCAGAATTTGGAGTGAACGTATCTTAGAGAATGTAAGTGCCACTGCTGCCAATGTCCACTTCCAGATAGCCTTGGAAATATTGGGAAGGTCATGAAAAAGTCCCTGTTGCAATGGAATGACTTCGGCTCTTTCATCTGGGTAGAAAAGGGAAATGTGACCTCAAGTGATTGAAGAGCTCTAAGCACTCAGGCAACACTTCCCAATGCCAATCTGATGAAATCCCCTCTTGGAATTCTGCAGATGGTTCAAAATAACATCCCAAGTTTTTTGTAAGACACCCAAGACTCTACTCTGCAGTCTCCTCTCTTTCTGTCATCTTGATTTCCCTCGATTGGTCATCCTCAACAGGAAAGATTCCCTCTCCATCAGCCACAGAGGACAGGGAGCAATGTCTGGAGAGAGTTTTGGCTGTCACATTGGGGGCACTAGTGGCATCTGGTGGGTACAGCCCAGGGATGCTGCTCAACATCCTACAATGCACAGGCTAATCCCCTAGGACAAAGGATTATCCAGCCGTAAATGGTGGTAGCACCAAAGTGGATAAGCCTTGAAGTAGATCCAGCATGTTGTTTCTAACCTCCAACCAATGATAGACTCTTCTTTTCTTCCCCATCCCTTTCTGTTCACCTGGCCAAATCCTAATTATTCATACTTTTTTTGGTGGTCATTCTAATTTGAATGTCAGTACCAAGGATTGAGATGACTGTGCTTCTTATTCACAATCACCACCACTTATGGTGAGATCCGTCCCTTGTTAATCTGTTTCTTCCCCATTCACCCCCAGATCTCCACTCCTGGCAACTCACAGTCCCTCCATGAAATCTGTTTGACACATGGCCCTTAACTGTGCCTGTGGTTTATAAAATGCATGGTGCTGCCTTATGAGTGTATGTTTTTCATTTATAGAAATGGTATTGTGCTATAAATAGCATTCCGGTTATTAATATCACTCACTCAACAAAAATGTTTGCAAGACTCAATGATGTTGCTGAATATGCAACAATTTTGCTGCTTATCTGTTCATGGTAAGCATCTGACACATTTTAGGAGCTTGTGGAGTGATGCCTGCCTGAGTTGACCTTCATATTTTCACGCCACGTGGAATATCCGGAAAGCGTCCTTTCACGCACCTCTGTTATAATTTCTCTAGGATGTGCTCTCCAGGAGCAAAGGGGAAGGATGAGATGGAACACTGGGAAGGAAGGGGATCCAATATAAGAATGCAAAGGCTGGTGGGTGCAGTGGCTCACACCCGTAATCCCAGAACTTTGGGAGGCTGAGGTGGGTGGATCATTTGAGGCCAGGAGTTCAAGGCCATCCTAGGCAACATGGTGAAACCCCGTCTCTACTAAAAATACAAAAGTTAGCCAGGCACAGTGGCATGTATCTGTAGTCCAGCTACTCTGGAGGCTGAGGCAGGAGAATTGCTTGAGCCAGGAAGGAGGTTGCAGTGAGCCAAGATCTTGCCACTGCACTACAGCCTGGCCAACAGAGCAAGACCCTGTCTCAAAAATAAAAGTAAAAATAAAAATAAAAAAGTAAAGGCTGAGTCATGTGCAGGTAGGACCTCCTGGGAAGTTTATTGATTATTGATTGCTGCCATCAATTGTATTTTTTTTCTTCCAAGTTTGGCACCTGTCTTTTTTTTTTTTTAAAGCCTTCCCTGCACCTCAGCCCTGTCCCATCTGCTCTATTAGGTGATGCTTGTTAGTGGTGGCACCTACCCTTCCAACCCAGGAAGAGGGAGTTGAGTGACTTTAACTTCTCCATCGTTTCTTCCTACAAGTTCCCCTCAATCCTCAAATACTGTCCATAAAAATCGTGTGCTCCTTTGGCCGGGCGCGGTGGCTCACGCCTGTAATCCCTGCACTTTGGGAGGCCGAGGCGGGCGGATCACGAGGTCAGGAGATCGAGACCATCCTGGCTAACAAGGTGAAACCCCGTCTCTACTAAAATACAAAAAAAATTAGCCGGGCGCGGTGGCGGGCGCCTGTAGTCCCAGCTACTCGGGAGGCTGAGGCAGGAGAATGGCGCGAACCCGGGAGGCGGAGCTTGCAGTGAGCCGAGATGGTGCCACTGCACTCCAGCCTGGGGGACAGAGTGAAGACTCCGCCTCAAAAAAAAAAAAAAATCGTGTGCTCCCATGAAAGTCCAGAGATCCCCTCTTTTCTCCAATGTGGCACGTTCTGTCTCCGCAATCAAACACAACAATTTCTACCAAAGTTATCTCACTCTCCACCACCCAAGTACACACAAGGGCTGGCCCAGATTCATTTCTCTTCATTCCCAGGTGGCTCTGTTAGTGTTGAGTTTCTTGAACTCAAGTTTTGCTAGACCATGGCGGATATACTCTCACATAGACAACAGCCTTTCATACTATTTTGTATTGTAGAACTATGCAAAAAGAAAAAGAGAGAGGGAGATAGGGGGAGAGAGTAGGAGAGATTGTAGGGAGGGAGGGAGGAAGGAAGGAAAGAAGGGAGGGAGGGAGGGAAGGAGGAAGGGAAGGAGAAAGGAAGAGAAAGAAAGAAAGAAAGAAAGAAAAAGAAAGAAAGGAAGGAAGGAAGGAAAAGAAACAGGAAGGAAAGGAGAGAAAGAGAAAGAAAAAAAACAGGAAGAAAGACAAAGAGTAAAGAGAGAAAGGAACAAATGAAGAAAGGAAAGAATGGTGAAAGAAGGACAGGAATGAGAGAGGAAGGAAGAAAGGAAAAATAGAGGAAGGAAAAAAATTTTAAAAATAAATAATATAGGCAATATATATCTACCTATGACCTGGAAGCCCCCGCTTTGAGTTGTTCCACCTTTCCCAACCAAACCAATGGACACCTGACATGCACTGATGGATTTACCTCCTAAAATAGGAGTGAAATATGACTGCTTAGTTTTTCAAATTCATTCCATTCATTATGGCATGCTTTCTCTCTCTTACAGTAAATATTTTTTTAAAAGTTAGAGATACAATTATTATCTTCTTCCAGCAATAGAGGCTTTGGCAGTATATAGTTTAGGCACAGGCTCAGCCCTAATGACATCATCTAAGATCAGAAAGAGAACAGAAAGAAAAAGAGCCACTGCAGAAGACAGAGTGCACTAAGTTAGGGCAGGGTCAACTCTGCCACGCCTGCAACCGACAGCCTCTCCTCTGTGGGACTCACTGCTTCCTCCCCTCCGTCTCTCTAGTGCATGAACTGTGTCTCTAACACACGACTCTGTCTCTACTGCCCCACATCAGGGGTCCCAAGCCCTAGGCCACACACGGGTACAGTCCCTGGCCTGTTAGAAACTGGGCTGCATAATAGGAGGGGACTGCGGATGAACAAGCAAAGCTTCATCTGTATTTACAGCCACTCCCCACAGCTCACATTACCGCCTGAGCGCCACCGCCTGACATGGGATTTCAGTGTGTAAATTCCTACAAAAAATAAACTCAGGTGATCACTGGCTGGAAAGTGTTGATGTGAGTACGGAGCCTACCCCTGAGTCCAAAGTGTTGATGTCCCAAACCCACAGAGGGAAATTCTTTCAGTGGTTCGTTCCCCATTACTAAATGCAAGAGCAACTGCTGCCTTCTGTGCATCCTGATTCTGGCAGTTCTTTTTTCTTTCCCTTTTTTTCTCAGAATCTGAATTCAGGGGAAAATGTTAATGGCTCTCAGTTCCATCACCAGCATTGTCATGGGACCCTGGAAATGTCTCACAGACATGTGTCTCCTTTCCTTCTTTTTATTCTCCAAGATGGGAAGAGATACACTATCTCTTGCTTTCTCCACTATCTCTTGATTTCTCGCTTTTCTTGAATCTCAATAAAAATGCAGTTGTCCTGAAAAGTCTGGTGGATGTGCACATTTTATTGGTTGTGATTGTTAACCGACACAGCACATGCCGCACGCATTTTCTGTGTAACGTAGGAATGAGTACTGACTGCACGCCCGCGGTGTCTGCAGATACTACGCTAAGTGATCGTTTCAAGGGGGAAAAAAAAAAACAATTGAAAACTGACACGGTTTTCTTCTGTTGGCCATACTTAACTTAAAGTCAGATTTTTGCTTTCTAGGCAATTGTTTTCCCATAACCAAATGTCATGAAAATTAAAAGCCATTGACTTTATTTCATCCAAAATGCTTTCCTTTGCCCAGAGAAATCAACTCCACCTGTATAAATATTAGTTGGGCAGGAAAGAACTGTTTACGTATCATTATAAAGCCGGAAAGATACCGAGGAGGGAATCTTCTGTTTATTTTTTAAGATAAAATAATATTTAAATCCGCTGCAACGGCAGGATGAGATGTGAGAAGCTAAATTAATAGGAAGAGAAAAACTTTAGTAAAATTACACATTCCTATCTTCCAGTAGTTACCTTACATCATCAAATCACTGAGGATGTCTCATGCATTGTATGTCTGCGGAGAATGGGCTCGGCGAATGTCCAGTCCTGAAACAAATGCAGGCTGAACATAATTTTCCTCTCCAATATGAGGAGCTTTGCCAAGTCAGGATAAAGCCCTAGCGGGGAAGAATGTAACTGTTAGCCAATGACCACGGAGGCATCCTGGAAACAGCTACTTTTCTTGTTACTCTTTAGGCTATTTTAAAATACAATTTCTCTCTGCCAATCCTTCCACTCAATAAATGGGAAGCGTGTTCTCTTATTTGCTAACGTTTGTCATTTGTTTTCTTTAAGTCAATTGTATTTAGTCTTCTTTTTTAGTAAAAGCATATGGGGAACACTAGCTGATCATTCATCTGTCACAAACAATTCGCAACACTGCCCTTTAGGTAGGGCTGTCAGTGTAGCAAATAAAAATACAGCCTACCCACCGCCATAAGTATGACCCGAATGTTGCATGGGATATACTTACACTAAAATAAGATTTACTGTTTACCCTAAATTCAAATTTAACTGAGTGTCCTGTATTTTATCTGGCAAGCCAAATTTTATGAGCTGAAACTACTGCTGTTTTGTTTTGTTGTTAAAGTGCCATAGGGTATGACAATGATACCACTGTGGTCTGGGAGAGATGTTTCATCGTTGGCCTTCTGAAGAAACTACTGGAAGCCAGTCATTATGATGACAATGACACCATTGTGGTCTGAGAGGAATATTTCACCATTGGCCTTCTGAAGAAACTAGAAGCCAGATATTGTTGCATTACAGTCTGCTTAGGGTTCTATCTTCCCTCTCCAACACTGACAATTTGCTCTGAGGGTATCTGTAACTTTAAAAGTTCATACCCGTCATTTGTAGCTAAACATACAACGCTAGGGGCGGTGGCTAACGTCTGCAATCCCAGCACTTAGAGAGGCCAAGGTAAGAAGATTGCTTGAGGCCAGGAGTTTGAGACCAGCCTAGGCAGTACAGCAAGAACCCATCATCTATACAAAAATAATTTAAAAACTTAGCCAGGCGTGGTGTTGTGGACCTATAGTCCCAGCTACTGGGGAGGCTGAGGCAAGAGGATCACTTAAGACCAGGAGGTCAAGGCTGCAGTGAGCCATGATCGCACCACTGCACTCCAGCCTGGACAACAGAACAAGACCCTGTCTCAAAAAATAAAACTAAAATAAGCATAAGATCTTCTCATTGTGAAATATGACGCTCAGCTATTTAAATTATCTGAAAATAAGAACACATCTTTTAAACATGTAAGGAAAGATCTGCCATGGAATTGAAATGAATTAGAAATAAAGGGTGACTTCTACTTTTGGATTTTCTGAAACAAAATGAAAACATGTGAGTTTATCAGGTGCCCCAGGCACCATCTTATAACCCTGAAGTAGATTCTAAAATAATCCAGCCCGAGGCATTTACAAAATAAATGAAGAGGCCTTACATTTAATCAGTCCCATTTAAAAAAAAAACCATGAAAACATATAATAATAATTATTCTGCCTTAAGAGAACCAAAACTAAAGTGTAATCACTCCCACTAACCCACAACTACCTGGTTACAAAGCAAAATGTTCCCGTTTTGTACTCTTTCTTGGAATCCATAACTATTTGGACTAGATTCTTTGAAGGATACTAATTTTCCAATTATTCTGTTCTAAAAGTAGTCCTCTTCTTATTTCTAAGAATTCTAATTTACCCTTTTCTCAACTCTTTCCTTTAGCATAGAGGATAGTAATACCTGACACAGGTTTGCATCTGTGCACGGGACCGTAACAGGGATGGAAACAGTAGGTATCCAATCTAACTCTGCTATCATGGAATAAATGAATAGTAGACATGCATTCATGAAATAGTAAGGCTAGATGTGGTTTCAAGGAAAGGGGGGGCCATCATAGGAAATGCTAAAACCGCTTTTGCAAAAATTATAACTGAGACAGTGTAAGAGATCTGATCTAACCAACTCCATCTTGCTTCTAACCTCCAAGCTGTCCTTGTTCATTCCTGGGCATAGGCCAAACTAACCTTGGGAGGAACTCAGTTTATAGTTTATAGTTTAAAGCAAAGACAATAACAGCCCTTTCCTAAAACAAAATCCCCTTCTGTACTGGGGACTAGACTGCCCTTGCAGGACTAACAAATTAGCCACAAGACTAGAAATTATGGTTTAGGAATCATGCAGCTGGAGGCTACAAGATTCCAGACCTCCCCAAATTGCTCCTGAGGATCACATCACTATTGTAAAACCTAAGATCACTAAGAGTTTTATGGTTATTTCTCAGACTATTTTTCCTTGTTTTGGTTATTAGTGTCTTCTTTAGTACTTTTAATACAGAAGAGCACATATTTTTAAATAAGCAATGTATGCACATCATAAGAAAACTCAAATAATATGGGCCTTATCTCTTATCATGTCCTGCAAATAGTCATCATTAAGAAAAGATGATCAATTATTACTTTTCAGTGTTCATCAAATGAATACATATTTTACAATATCACCCAGAAAAGAAGTAACCAGTGAAGGCTGGGTGCGGTGGCTCATGCCTGTAATCCCAGCACTTTGGGAGGTCGAGGCGGGTGGATCACGAGGTGAGGAGATCGAGACCATCCTAGCTAACAGGGTGAAAACCCGTCTCTACTAAAAATACAAAAAATTAGCTGGGTATGGTGGCAGGCGCCTGTAATCCCAGCTACTCGGGAGGCTGAGGCAGGCGAATGGTGTGAACCCCAGGAGGCGGAGCTTGCAGTGAGCCGAGATTGCGCCACTGCACTCCAGCCTGGGTGACAGAGCAAGAGTCCATCTCAATAAAAAAAAAAAAAAATAAGGAAGTAACCAATGAAATGGACAAATTATATAAAAGGTTATCTCATATATTAAACAGCAACTTGTGGTCAGGGGTGGCGACTCACACCTGTAAACCTAGCACTTTGGGAGGCTGAGGCAGGTGGATCACCTGAGGTCAGGAGTTGGAGACCAGCCTGGCCAACATGGCAAAATCCCGTCTCTAGTGAAAATACAAAAATTAGCCAGGCATAGTGGCACACACCTGTAATCCCAGCTACTTGGGAGGCTGTGGCATGAGAATCACTTGAACCTGGGAGGCAGAGGTTACAGTGAGCCAAGATTGCCCCACTGCACTCCAGACTGGGCGATAAAGCGAGACTACATCTCAAAAAACATAAAAAAGTAACTTGCGGCCAGGGATGGTGGCTCATGTCTGTAATCCCAGCACTTTGGGAGGCTGAGGCAGGAGGATTACTTGAGGCCAGCCTGGGCAACAGAGCAAGACCCCATCTCTACAAAAAATTTTAAGAGTTAACTGAGTGTGGTGGTACGTGCCTGTGGTCCCAGCTACTCGGGAGGCTGAAGCAGGAGAGTTGCTTGAACCTGAGAGGCGGAGGTTGCAGTGGACCAAGATCACGCTACTGCCTCCAGCCTGGGCAACAAGAGCGAAACTCCATTGCAAAAAAGAAAAAAAAAAATCGGGAATTTTGTGAGCTAGTTGTTAAATTGTTGGCAGCTTGAAATCAATTATGGGAAGAGTTAGCATTTACACCACAGCACTGGCAAATGCTACAAATCGAGGCTTTACTGTACGCAGGGGAAGTGGCTCACCAGCACACCACCCTTCTCCTTCTCCCTTTTTTTTTTTTTTTTTTGAGACAGGGTCTTACTCTGTCACCCACACTGGAGTGTGTCAGGCCTCTGAGCCCAAGCTAAGCCATCATCTCCCCTGCGACCTGCATGTACACATCCAGATGACCTGAAGCAACTGAAGAATCACAAAAGAAGTGAACATGGCTGGTTCCTGCCTTGACTGATGACGTTACCTTGTGAAATTCCTTCTCCCAGCTCAGAACCTTCCCCACTGAGCACCTTGTGACCCCCGCCCCTACCCGCCAGAGAACAACCCCCTTTGACTGTAATTTTCCACCACCTACCCAAATCCTATAAAACAGCCCCACCCCATCTCCCTTCGCTGCCTCTCTGTTCGGACTCAGTCTGCCTGCACCCAGGTGATTAAAAAGCTTTACTGCTCACACAAAGCTTGTTTGGTGGTCTCTTCACACGGACGCACATGACAGAGTGTGGTGGTGCAATCATAGCTCATTGCAACCTCAACCTCCTGGGCTCAAGCAATCCTCCTACCTCAGCCTCCCAAGTAGCTGGGGCCACAGGTGCACACCACCACCACACTCAACTAATTTTTTTTTTTAAATTTTTTGTCTTGCTATGTTGCCCAGGCTGGTCTTGAACTCCTAGGCTAAAGTGATCCTCCTTTGGCCTGCCAAAGTGCTGGGATTACAGGCGTGAGCCACTGTGTCCAGCACAACAGAGTTTTCCATTCTCTTAATGTTTTTTTTGTTTTTTGTTTTTTGTTTTTTTGGTTTTTTGCCATACAGGAGACTTAATCTCTCAGAGTCTTGAGAGGACAGTGGCAGCCTAATATTTAAGGAGTTCTTTTCATCTGGCTTGGCTGGCTTTTAAGGTGTGATGATGATGCGGCTCCAATGAGTGGAGGAACACCAGGGTTCCTGGTCCTCTCGCTGGTTTAGATAAAACAACATGGACACATGTGGAATGGTTTAAAGGAGTAGAGAGTTTAATAGGCAAGAAAGAAGGGAGAAGAAAGAAGCAGCTCCCCTGTACAGAGACAGAGGGAGGGGGGCTCCAAAGGCGAGAGGGGAGGCCCCTCCTGCCTCCTGTGGGGATACTGGCCAATTATATGAGGAGGCTGGAGGAGGCGATCTGATTTGCACAGGGCTTAGGGGATTGGTTTGACCAGGCATGTCTTTATGTAGCCCATGAAAAAAACTGGCCTTCCCACCCTAGCCTTTTAATATGCAAATACGGTGCGCCATGATGTTCTACACACGTGGGGATATGTGGGGGCAGCCATGCTGCCAGGCACATGTGGGGCAAGGGCAAGAAGAAGAAGGCGGGAATCGCCATGTTTGGATGGACCCAGTTTCTAATGTTCTGCATTTGCATATCAAAGGTTGCCCCCGAGTCTAAGAGCCCGGGCTTTCCTGATAGACAAGAAACGTTTCTGGAGCTGCTTTAAAAGAAATGAAAACTTTCCAAGGACCCCTTTTCCTCTCTATCTGCCTAAAATAATTTCTTTTTTTTTTTTTTTTTTTTTTTGAGACGGAGTCTCGCTCTGTCGCCCAGGCTGGAGTACAGTGGCGCGATCTCGGCTCACTGCAAGCTCCGGCTCCCGGGTTCGCGCCATTCTCCTGCCTCAGCCTCCCGAGTAGCTGGGACTACAGGCGCCGCCACCTCGCCCGGCTAATTTTTTTTTTTGTATTTTAAGTAGAGATGGGTTTTCACCATGTTAGCCAGGATGGTCTCGATCTCCTGACCTCGTGATCCGCCCGCCTCGGCCTCCCAAAGTGCTGGGATTACAGGCTTGAGCCACCGCGCCCGGCTAAAAATAATTTCTTAATAACTCCTACCACAATGAGAATGCCAGTGGTAGTGGAGATAGATCAAAAAGCAAATGTGAGGCAAAAGTCCGGAATGCCTGTAGGAAAACTCTGAGGTACTAAAGAGTTCTGGAAAAAAGCAGATTTCCAGCAACCTAGATGTACATTTTAGCAGAAAAATGCCTTCCACGAGCAGCTTTCACTTAATACAAAGCAGAAGGGTAAACTTAGGAACAAAAATAATTCTCAATATAGAAATAAAATGCACTGGAATCTCACTATTATTCAATATAATTGGCAAAAGAGACAATAAACTACTTCAAAACATCTACTAATTTACTTCCAAATGTTACAGAAATATGGCAGGTCCACATCTACCAGCGAATATTCACATGTTACACACAGACTATAAAACAAAACACAAAATGGGCACTCATAACAAATAAAAGTTTTATTTGGCATTAATAACCTAACATGATGTGGGAACACTTTACTATGTGATTAGTTGCAACGTTCAGAAGTTGGAGGAATGGGGAAAGATGGTTTATAACCTTTTTTTTTTTTTTTTTTTTAGACGGAGTCTCATTGTTATCACCCAGGCTGGAGCACAGTGGCATGACTTCAGCTCACTGCAACCTCCGCCTCCCGGGTTCAAGTGATTCTCCTGCCTCAGCCTCCCAAGTAGCTGGGATTACAGGTACCCGCCATCACACCTGGCTAATTTTTGTATTTTTAGTAGAGACGGAGTTTCACCATGTTGGCCAGGCTGATCTCGAACTCCTGACCTCAGGTAATCTGCCTGCCTCAGCCTCCCAAAGTGCTAGGATTACAGGCAAGAGCCACCATGCCCGGCCTGTAGCAATTTACTTAAAACTTTTCCTTTGAAGTCTGACTACTTGAATGCAAGTATTTCAAACAAAAAGGAGTTAAATATCAGATTTGCTATGGGTACAATTCAGAGATAGCGTCACAGATTGTGGGAACGTACCTTACTATTACCATTATGGAAAACAGTGTGGAAGTTCTTCAAAAAACTACAGATAGAACTAGCATATAGCCCAGCAATTCCACAACTGGATATTTAGAGATATCTGCACCCCCATGTTCACTGCAGCCCTATTCACAGTGGCCAAGACATGGAGTCCACCTAAGTGTCCATCGATGGATGACTGGGTAAAGAAAATACGGTATCTATATATGACAGATTACTATTCAGCCTTAACAAGGGGAAATTTTCTGTCATTTTTGACAGCTTGGAGGAAGTTGGAGGGCATTATGCTAAGTGAAATAAGCCAGACAGAGGAAGAAAAATACTGCATGATCTCACTTATAGGTGGAATCTACAAATGTCAAATCTGGCTAGGTGAGGTGGCTCATACCTGGAATCCCAGCAGTTTGGGAGGCCAAGGCAAGCAGATCTCTTGAGCCCAGGAGTTGGAGACCAGCCTGGGCAACACGGTGAAACCCCATCTCTACAAAAAAATACAAAAATTAGCCAGGTGTGGTGGCACATGCCTGTAGTCCCAGCTACTCAGGAGGCTGGGGCAGGAGAATCGCTTGGGCCTGGGAGGCCAAGGCTGCAGGGAGCCATGATTGCACCACTGCACTCCAGCCTGGGTGACAAAGCAAGACCCTATCTCAAAGGAAAAAAAAAAAAAAGGAAATTGGTAATATCTGATCATAATTGAATTGTGTAAATCCTTTAATCCAGCAATTCCTTTTGTATAGACTGATCCTACAAACACACCCACCCACACAAATATGCAAATATACACATATGTGTGCACCGATTATTTTATTATTTATTTTTTGAGGTGGAGCCTCCCAAAGTGCTAGGATTACAGGCATGAGCCACGGTGCCCAGCCCCCAATTATTTTATGTAGTATTGTTTGTAACGTAAAAATGGCAAACACTTTATTCTCTTTTTCTCAGGCAACTGGATAAATTATGGTGCACCTTATCCATAAGTAGAATATCACACCATGACTGCAAGTGAAAATACAGCAGCTATGTTATTGGGGGAAACCCCACCCCCAATATTTAATGTGGGTTCTTTTCTATTTCCCTAAGCATCGGCTGGTCTGAGAAATAAAGGGAAAGAGTACAAAAGAGAGAAATTTTAAAGCTGGGTGTCTGGGGGAGACATCACATGTTGGCAGGTTCCGTGATGGTCCCTGAGCTGTAAAACCAGCAAGTTTTTATTAGCGATTTTCAAAAGGGGAGGGAGTGTACGAATAGGGTGTGGGTGACAGAGATCACATGCTTCACAAGGTAATAAGATATTACAAAGCAAATGGAGGCACGGTGATATCACAGGACCACAGGATGGGGTGAAATTAAAATTGCTAATGAAGTTCATGCATGCATTGTCATTGATAACATCTTATCAGGAGACAGGGTTTGAGACCAGACAACCTGTCTGACCAAAATTTATTAGGCGGGAATTTCCTCATCCTAATAAGCCTGGGAGCACTACAGGAGACCCGGACTTATTTCATCCCTTTGGCTTCGACCATAAAAGACAGCTGCCCCCACCAGGGCCATTCATAGGCCTACCATCAGGGGTGCATTCTCTTTCACAGGGATGTTCCTTGCTGAGAAAAAGAATTCAGTGATATTTTTCCTATTTGCTTCTGAAAGAAGAGAAATATGGCTCTGTTCCGTCCGGCTCACTGGCAGTCAGAGTTTACGGTTATCTCCCTTGTTCCCTGAACATTGCTGTTATCCTGTTCTTTTTTCAAGGTGCCCAGATTTCATATTATTCAAACACACATGCTCTACAAACAATTTGTGCAGTTAATGCAATCATCACAGGGTCCTGAGGCGACATACATCCTCCTCAGCTTATGAAGATGACGGGATTAAGAGATTAAAGACAGGCATAGGAAATCACAAGGGTATTGATAAGTGTCCATGAAATCTTCACAATTTATGTTCAGAGACTGCAGTAAAGACAGGTGTAAGAAATTATAAAAGTATTAATTTGGGGAACTAATAAATGTCCATGAAATCTTCACAACTTATGTTCTTCTGCCATGGCTTCAGTCAGTCCCTCCGTTCGGAGTCCCTGACTTCCCGCAACACTATGCTGTATTTTCATATAGTGATAAGGAGAATCATCACTAATATAGCTATATTATATGATTATGACTAATATGATTATGACAGTAAACCCAACCAAAGACAAAATTCCTTGCCTGCCTGCAGTTTGCATTCTAGTGGGAAGAGGAAGACAATAAACAAAGTAAATAAGAAAAGGGTACAAACCAGTAGAAAGTGCTCAGTGGTAGAGAGGAAAAAAAATAAATTTGGGATAGTGGTAGAGAGTGTTGGAATCAAGTTGAAATTTTAAATAAAGTGCTGGAGGAATTGAGAAGATATTTGAGCAAAGAGTTGAAGATGGTGAAGGTGAAAGCTATGCTGGTATCTAGAAGAGAGAAAAGGGCCAGTGGAAAGGTCCCATGGCAGGAACTTATGGGATATGTTCTAAATCAGCAGAGTCCAGGCATCAGGAGCTGATGCCCTGGAGAGAGACTCAGGGACATTATTGACAGCAGACCGTGGAGATCTTTCTATACTGTTGCTATGATATTATTTTGCTTTCTGAGTGCAACAGAGAGCTACTGGAGGTTTCTGATCAGAAAGGGAGCCCACAGGAATAATTACTGCCCCTATTTGAAGAATGGATCCATTAATACGGAGAACAGCTAAGAAACATGTCCACCACAATGGCCCCAGTGAGAAGCAGAGCCTGACCCAGGTCTCTGACTCACAGTTCAAGGCACGTTCAAGCACCCCAGATTCTTACTTACAATTCACTACACTGCTCATAGAAATATTTTCCATTTGGTAAAAGATCAAAAGTTGACTTGGTGACATTGAGTAGAAATTCTGAGATGAATTCAGAGAAAGGAAAGGTGATCCATAAAAATAAAAAAAAATTAAAAAAAAAAAAAAAAATCCTTCAAATGCCCACTGCAAGAATGAGGATTCCAGAGAGATCTTTATACCTCTTTTCTATTTCTCAGTGCACTGGCACCTCTTTGTTGATCTTGGCAGCCATCTGGTTGGATAAACTTGTCTGCAGTTTTTCTACCTGGTGGCTCTAATCCCATCCAAGTAAAACACTGCAAGAGCTCACATTCTTGGCTTGGCATGTGGGCATGATATGCCATAAATTTCAAAATTCGAGGATGACCCTGTTGATCCAGGATCTTGTTTGGCATGAAGATTAATCTTGCTGTGAAAGCTTAAAGGAAGATCACCATTTGAGTCTTGGTTCTTTCTGTTTTGCTGTGTGGATGGCTCCCAAATGGTCCCCAATCTTATTTTTCTAAGTAGTGGTTTTTAAACCAGGGGAGATTTTACTTCCCAGGGGCTTTTGGCAATGTCTGGAGACATTTTTAGTTGTCACCACAGGAGTGGGGGCCAAAGGGGGATACTGGTATCTAGGGAGTAGAGGCCAAAGATGTCTACCAACATCCTATAATGCATAGAATGGCACCAACCACAGAGAATCACCCAGCCTCAGATGTCAGTAGTGCTCAGTTAGAGAAACTCAGGGCTTTTGCGTGAGAAACTCTATCTAACAATGTATCATCTATCCCTATCAACCTATTATCTATCATCTGTCTAGTTATCTATATCTATCTATCTATCTATCTATCTATCTATCTATCTATCTATCTATCCATCCATCCATCCATCCATCCACATCCACATCCACATCTACATATAACTCCTGGGCTCAAGCAATCCTCCTACCTCAGCCTCCTGAGTAGTTAGGACTACAGGCATGCACCACAACGTCCAGCTAAGTTTTTCATTTTCTGTAGAGACAGGGTCTTACTAGATTGCCTAGCTCAAGCTTCATAAATTGTAATAGAATTTTGAAGCCCATGTAACAATGAATAAAGCAGATATTGATAGAGAACTCTATACATGATTAAGTGGTTTTATTTCTGGGATGTTTAAGACTTATTTTCATTGTCACAAATGCTGTAACATTTACAATATGAAACATGACAATATTTACATCTTATAATATTAAAATTTTTAAAAATAATTAAACCATTTAAAATATTGACTAATTCAAATTTGAAAGGCTAACCAAAGCCCTCAAAAAGATATACATTTTTAAAAACTGAGCCATCAAAATTCATTCTGCCTGTCTAGAAAGAGTACATCTTATTACTATCTTTGGAGCCTAGAATGAGGATGATCTGTCATTACTTAAAGAACACATTTAAAGAACAGAAAACTAAGCTAAACTTCAGTGAAGATAAAAGGATGGAAAATGTTAGGCCAAATCAGGTCAAGAGTAAGAAAATAAAGGTATGGGATCAAGATGTAGGCAAATGGTTAAAATGGTGGGTTCTCCTACATTTTCTGTGAACCCTGAAGGAGTCAGTGCTTCAAGGTGGATCCGAAGTCACTCAATGGGACTAAATTCAAAACAGGGTCAAGTGGCCATTTGCTGACAAGAGCTCACACATGTGCTCTGAGTTCCTGGAAAACCCAAACATTCTTACAACTTTGAGACTTTCACAACTGTCGATTCCTATTCATGTAGCCTGAATCAATCAATAGACTGTGATCTGTGTCAACCAATCAGAATTCAATAAGCATCAACTAGTCAGAACTCAATAAGTGTCAACCAGTTAGAACCTAGTAAGTGTCAAACAGTCAGAGCTCATCAGGTGTCGACCCATCAGAACTCAACAAGTGTTGAGTCATCAGAACCCAAGTGCCAAACTCATCAGAACTCAGCAAGTGCCCACCAGTCAGAACCCAGTGTCAACCCATCAGAACTCATCAAGTGTCCACCTATCAGAACTCAATAAGCATCAGCCCATGAGAGTCCAACAAGTGTCAAAGAGTCAGAACTCAATGAGCATCAACCAGTTAGATAGAACCCAATGAATGCTAACCCATCAGAACTCAACAAGTGTCAACCAATCAGAATTCAACAAGCACAAACCCATCAGGACCCAACAAGTGTCAACCAGTCTGAACTCAACAAGCACCAACCCCTCAGAACCCAATGAGTGTCAACCAGTCAGAAGCCAACAAGTCAGAAGCCTACAAGCATTAACCAGTCAGAACTCAATAAGCATCAACCAGTCAGAACTTAACAAGCATCAAACAGTCAGAAGCCAACAAGCATCAACCCATCAAACCCAAAAAGCAGCAACCAGTCAGAACTCAACAAGTATCAACCAATCAGAACCCAACAAATGTCAACCCATGAGAACTCAACAAACACAAAACCATGAGATCCCAAGTGTCAACAGGTCAGAACCCAACAAATGTCAACCCATGAGAATTCAACAAACATCAACCCATGAGATCCCAAGTGTCAACCAGTCAGAACCCAACAAGCATCAACCAATCAGAACTAAACAAGTTTGCATTCCTCAGTTGCCTAGCAGACCAGTGGGAACCTTGGGCAGGAACTCTATTAAAAAAAAAAAAAAAGAAAGAAAGAGAGAAAGAAAAAATCTTCTCTTTGTTCTCCAGAACTGTATCTCTCTAGTTTGCAAACTATTCGCTGGAATAGTTTCTCTTATCATTTTTAAAAGAAAACCCTTTTCAGTACATTTTGTTGACACTTTGTTACTGAGACAAGATGAATTCACAAGCCCACAAGAACTAAAACTCTGATAAGAAATAGTTAAGAGTTAGACACATGCAATTCCACCACCATTTCTTTCTCCTTGGAAAAGAGAACACACAAACCTATCCAGAACTGCAACGTCCACCCAGATCTTCCATGAGAGTTGGCAGTCTCTCAAATGGACCGGTTACAGAGTCATCAGCCGCCAGAAGCTGACACAGATATTCCACTGCCGTTAGGAAAAGAGAATCCATCCAACTGGCATCGCAAACTAGCTCATAAAAAGTAATGGCAACCTGTAATATCAACGGCACTTTGGGCCCAGCAGTCGTTTTTTTTTTTTTTTTTTTTTAAAAAAACCCAAGAAGCTGGACCAACTAGTTGTCAATGTACAAATTTACAAAGTCTAGAAACAGGGGCTGGAGAAAAGAAAATCATACTCACGTAATGCCAGAATACTATTATTCTAATAAATGTACTGCAAAATGCACACCTTAGCCAGAAAGCTGCTGTGTGCCATATTAAACAATGGAAATAAAATGGTTTTGAGTTTTTAATTCACAGATGTCATGAGAAAGCAAGCAACAAGTTTTCTCTCAAGACTAGTTGGCATTTGCTCCCTTGTGAAATCACCAATATTGAGTCCCGTTTTAATGTGGAAAAGCAAAGAGATACGGAGTGCAGAGCAGTCACTTTTTTTAATAGAAAAGTGCTTTTCAAACACTAAGCAAGACCCAAGAAAGGGCTATGGATTCAGTTTTGCAGGTCTCTACTCGTATTAAAAATAATTTGAAATAAAACAGTGCTCTATGTAACCATGATTAACAAATTCATATTTGATAACCCTGTTTCTACACTATTAATATTGTAAAGTTTGGATTGTCTTGTTCAACTTTAGTTTTAGGGGCGTGTGTGCGTTTGCACGTATGTGAGTCCGGGTGGTTCTGTAAAATATGCACAATATATTTCTCATTGTGGCCACGGTAAAGGTATGAAAAACACTAGCTTGGAGAATCTCTTGTTAAGCACTCACTATTTTAAAGATTATATTCTTGAAAGAAGCAGAAGTTTCCCGTGTTGGATTGTTACCAGATACTTTTCTTAGAAAAAAGGTAAAGTGGGGTTGGATGGGAAAAAGAAAAAACCCAAGACAAAAGAAAAGGCATCTAAACATCTGTCCACAATGAAATGGATACTTCTACTGTATCCTGTACTGACTACTGTAGCTGACTTTCACAAATAATGAACGATGTACCTTCTCCAGGGCCAGCTTCTTCCAGCTCTAGATATTCAGGCATTCTGGTCATTATTCATCAGTTCAATTAAAAACAAGCCCAGTGTAAAATAACGGCAAGAACTCTGAACTCTGTACACCAAATTATCTTTCTTCATTCCCCACTTACTGGAATGACATCATTTTTTAAACTTTGCCTTTTGTAGATTTTTTTTTTCATTTTTCCAAGGCACTCATTTTAAAACGGCCTCCGCACAATTCCTGATTCATTATGAATTGTTTTTCAGCCAGTGGGTTTCCGAGACATTGCCCCCAAGGGGATTTTAAAAGCTGAGTTTGCAGCCGGCTCAAAGCCAGACATTTGTAACTAGATACGAAAGCATGAATCTATTCTCCGTGATGTCCTTGAGAACTAAAAATGTTTCAGATGAAAGTTAAGACCCAGGTGTGCAGGCCTGTGTCTTCTCTGATTTTTGGAGTAGGGGGTGGTTGATGGTGGCTCCCAGGGACTGAGAAGAGGGGACAATGGGGACTTGCTGTTTAATGGGTGTAAAGTTTCAGTCGTGCAAAGTAAGAGTTTCCGGAGATCTGCTGGACAACAGAGCTCATGGTGAACAGTGTGGATTAGACATGTAAAAATTTAACAGGGTAGATCTCATGTTGTGGTTTTTATCAGAATTTTAAAAATTGAATTGTAGCTTTACATGTGTAGAAAATGGTCTCTTTCATGGACTTCTCAAAGGCAGCCCGCCTAGTAAAATAAATTTGCAAGGCCAGACATGGTGGCTCGTGAGAGCCTGTAATCCCAACACTTTGGGAGGCCGAGGCAGAAGGATCACTCAAGCCCAGGAGTTTGAGACCAACCTGGGCAACATAGCAAGATCCTGTCTCCACAGAAAAATGTAAAAATTAGTTAGGCATGGTGGGGGTGCATCTGTAGTCCCAGCTACTTTGGAGGTTGAGATGGGAGGACGGCTTGAGCCTAGGAGGTCGAGGCTGCAGTGAGCTGTGATCGTGCCATTGCACTCCAGCCTTGACAACAGAATGAGACCCTGTCTCAACAAAAATAATATAATACAATAAATTTGCAAGATGAATGGATAAAGAAAATATGGCAGCATATATATGCCATGGAATACCATTCAGCCATTAATAAAGAATGAAATCCTGTCATTCTCATCAACATGGATGAAACTGGAGGACATTATGTTACGTGAAATAAGCAGAACTGGAAAGGCAAATATCACAGGTTCTCACTCACATGGGAGCTAAAAGTAGCTCTTACAGAAATAAAAAGTAGAACAGAGGATACTAGCGGCTGGCAAGGGTGGGGGGACGAGGAGATAGAGAGAGGTTTGTTTTTTTTTTTTTTGAGACGGAGTCTCGTTCTGTCGACCAGGTTGGAGTGCAATGGAGCGATCTCGGCTCACTGCAACCTCCGCCTCCCAGGTTCAAGCAATCCTCCTGCCTCAGCCACCTGAGCAGCTGGGATTACAGGTGTGTGCCACTATTCCCAGCTAATTTTCGTATTTTTAGTAGAGACAAGGTTTCACCATGTTGGTCAAGCTGGTCTCGAACTCTTGATCTCATGATCCACCTGCCTGAGCCTCCCAAAGTGCTGGGATTACAGGCATGAGCCACCCTGCCCGGCCGAGATTTCTTAAAGGATACAAAATTACAGCTAGACAGGAGGAATACCTTCTGGTGTTCTATAGCCCTGTAGAATAACTATAGTTAACAATAATATACAGTTCCAAATCTAGGAGGATATTAAATGTTCCCAACACAAAGAAATGATGCCTGATTGTGATGCCTGACGGATTTGCTAATTACCATGATCGGATCACTGTACATTATGTTTACTCAAACATTGGTATGTACCCCAAAAATATGTACAAGTATTATTTGTCAATAAAAATGTAAATTAAAAATCTTTTTAAAAAATTTGATCCACAGAAGGGTTGATGGACTAGTTTTAGTACATCATGGTTTTCTGCCTTATAACAAAACATCGAATTTCCGGTTCCCTCATCAATACACCCACGGCAGGCCTTCAGCATTTGCCGGTTTTAACGCGCATCCAATATTTTTATCGGAAAATACAGAATGCTGTTCTTTGTTTAATAAACGTCTAAGTATGTATTATTATATATAATAAATATATAATATATAAATTTGATATATACTAAACATATATAAATATATATTACAAATTACATTATATAATATAGTATACATATATACACATATACTATATATTATATAGTATACATATTATGTATAATATATAAAGTGTTGTATATATTACATGCATAGATTGATATACAGCACTTTAATATACAGTACTTTAACATATGTATATTTTGTATGTTAATGTAACATATTCATAAATTGTATATATTATACATATATTGCATTCATTAAAATATATATTAACATAAATTATATTAATGCATTTAATATATTACATTAATTTTATAATATGTAAACATACATTTGTATATGTACATATTATATTCATATATGTATTCTATGTTATGCTTATGTAACACATATTTATTATTGAAGTGTTGTTTAGCACCTTGGTGTGAGCAGCAGCAGATGGAATGGAAACCTTAGCTCTGTGAGTTTGTTTTCTGCTGAGTTCTTGTGTCAACAGCTTTGTCTTTTAGCAGTGGTTAGAGTGGGCAGGTGTCCCATGCGTTGCAGTATTTTAAGAATTGAAGGATAACTTTGTTGCACACACATGTAACAGTGCATCTCACTGCCCACATAAAACGGGTGCTCCCCAAACTGTAGTTCCTCACACCCACTGTCCCAGAGCTTTGCGGGGCCAAGGTGGGAGGATCGCTTGAGGCCAGGAGTTTGAGATCAGCCTGGGCAACATATGGAGACCTCATCTCTACAAAATAAAAACACAAAATAAATTAATTGGGTGTGGTGGTACACACCTGTAGTCCCAGCTACTCAGGAGGCTGAGGTGGGAGGATCGCTTGAGAGAAGGAGTTCGAGGCTGCAGTGAGCTGCGATTGCACCAGGGTACTCCAGCCTGGGCAACCGAGGGAGACTCTGTCGCAAAACAAAACAAAACACTCCCGCAATTCCTGTCTGTCTCTGCAAGCGATACCCGAGACAGCCTCTTGTTAAGATGACAGGGGTCCACCTAACTATGATTTTCCTTCACACCCTCGGAAGAAGGTTATCTGATCCTTTCAACAAGTATACAAGATGAGCCTGACTTCTAGGAAAGTCAGAGAGCTCCAACAGTGTGTGGCTGAATATTAATACATATCTATGACACATAATTGACACAACCCTGGACAATCTCTAGCAATTTTACCCCGAAGTACAAAGCATGTTTGTTGTGCCGAGGGGGCTTCAAGACTCCTCCCCCAGCCTTCCAACAAACACACACACACATATCCTTTCCAAATTAGACTGGCACTCACCAAGAGCCTGTGCTACAGAAACTCCCGAGTGCTCCCTCCCAGAAGATGCGGAACCAGACCCTGAACAGCCATACCAGCCCATGGGAAGACTCCCTTCCCCAGGGAATTCCAAGATGGGAACAGGGACAGCTTGGTCATAAGTAAACAGGCTTGTATTTGACCCTTAACTAGGTGTAATAGTTCAGCCTCTGCTGATAGCAAGTGCTATGTGTGTGTCAAAAATTACAAATCAATTGATTTGACAGTGTACAAAGGCAGGATGTTTTTAGCAAGCTACGAATGTCACTCAGAAACCTGGGTGTCAAATATGTGAGTAATAAGAGTAAGCAACAAAATATTTTATTCATTCATGATGATGAGGGCAGCATATTTTTAACAACCTGTGAGGCCAGTCTGCAAAGTCAACATCGCACGCTACAACAGGAATGAGCAAATGCTGGCCTTCGGGCTAAATCCAGCCCTCTGATTATTTTTGTCAATAAAACTACTGGAGCACAGCCATGCCCGCTTGTTTACATATTGTCTATGGGGATTTTTTTTGTTTTTTTAAGAGTCAAGTTCTTGTTCTGTCTGTCACCCAGGCTGGAGGGCATTGGTACAATTATAGCTCAAAGCAGGCTCAAACCCTTGGGCTCAAGTGACCCTCCCACCTCAGCCTCCTGAGCAATCTCAGGCTCATGCTACCACTCCTGACAAATTTTCTAATTTTTGTAGAGATGGGGTCTTGCTACGTTGCCCAGGCTGGTCTCAAACTCCTGGGCTCAAGCGATCCTCCTGCCTTGGCCTCCCAAAGCACTGGAATTACAGGCGTGCACCTCCGTGCCTAATTATAGCAGCTTTTTTGCACTCTGTGCAACAGAGACCGTGTGTCCTGCAATGCGGAAAATATCTGCCATGTGGCCCCTACAGATAATTGCCCATCCCTGGATTAGACTAAAGGAGAAAAGCCACAGCTTGTTTGGAGACAGAAGCAGACGAGACTCAGACTTCTGAAAAGATAAAAAGTTTTATTAAACAAACCTGGAATCAACAGTATTATTACATAAATTAGACAGCAGTAAAATTTTCCTAGGGCATATGTACAAATCACAGTGATTTCCATTGTGCAACAAACAGACAGGATTAAAAATAGGCACTCCCCTCCCCGACCCCCCATGAGAAGGTGGGGTCACCCCGCGGGGTTCCCAGTTCTGGCTCGCCATGGGGTGCACAAACCTGCAAAGGCACTCTGCCTGTGTGCGCGGCATCCGGCGGCAGTCACAGGGCCCCAGAAGCACGGTGGCAACACGGTGAGGCTGCCCAATGTTCAGCGCAAAACAAGAATTCAGCTACAACAGCTGAGCAGAGCTCAACAGCCATCTCACAGGATAAGGACCGTGGAAAGGCTTCAAATCCCATCCGCTAAAACACAATTGTAATGCCTTTTACATACAGAACAGACGTGTCCACCATGGAAGATCAAACTAAGCCTCAACAGAACCTCCCAACACACAATAATTTACAGAGAACCTGACAGGGCATTCCCCTGTTATTAGGAAGGACTCTTCTGCGGGGTACAAGGCCATAAGGTTTGCAAAGCAAACTTGATTATGAAAAAGCTTGGTGAAAATACAGCCCCCCCACCTTCACCAAGACACACACCCCGCCCCAAGAAACTATCGAAATGCATTAAGACACCTGTTCATGTGCTTTTCTTCTTGCTTTTGTTAAGTGAATCCCATTCCTTTAAGTTAGACTAATTAGAAGGCCTTCTTGCCTCCGTCAGCAACAGAGAAAAAAACAGTGCATACGACTCCTCCAATGTGTGTAAAATGCATGCTAGGTAGATTGAAGGAAAGATGAGAGGAACCCGGGCACCCCATTTCAAATCTCTACAACAGGAGAAATCAAAGGCTGCAAGGACTGTGTAGACCTGATGCAAAGTTAACTGGCTACAAGAATAAAACCCAAGCCAGTGCTGTCTTGCACTCTGTTCACTCAGTAGGTGGAGCCATGAATGACTATGACATTCTGGTGTGGTATTTGTGCAGCCTGAGGTGCACCCTGGCTACAGAGTTGAGCCTTGGGGTCTTTAACAGTATTAAGCCATAGTTTCACAGTTACAATGGTCCAAAGAACTAGAGGCCACGTAGGTCAAACACAGAAATGGCGAACACATCACGAACCACTCAACTGTTTGGTTCCACTGGTGGTTTTTTTTAATGAGTAGTGATTTCAAATGATTTGGTGTTTTTGTTCTTGTTTTTGCTTTTTCTTCGAAGCAAACAAATGATTTGGTCTTTAAGTGTGGACAGAAAGAAACGAAACGCTGAATGAGAAATTCACGAACAAGTGATTGTGCAGTTGTTTGATGGGCATGGAGAGGGAGTGGGGCTGAACAGCATTTTGAGGGGACGAAGCGCGCAATCTTACCCCACTGCTGGGGGGTTTCTACTTCTTATTCTATCATGCTGACAGCAAATATAATTTGCCCATCACTGGCTATAGATATGTTTAGGCTAAGCAGGATTTAGACTTCTGTTGCAAAGGAATTAGAAGAATTCAGTAGATACAGTGTATACTATTCGGTTGTGACTTTATTTCCTTCCTGGCTTTATCAATGCCTATGAAAGCAGGCTGGTGGCATTTCCCTTCAGAAAAACAAGACTTGCCCCAATATACTTCTTGTTGTAACATATCCATTTCCTAAAGATATTCTCTTATAGTATTCCAATTTAAGAAAATACTGCCAACTCATAAAATTACATGAAGCAAAGTAAATTTGTAATGTTTTTCTGATACAAATTTTGTGATTATTATAATGAATTTTCCTCCACATTTTGCACGGTGATTGTTTCACATGATCATCTATGAGAAAATTTTGGAATGACCACCCAGGTCAGCTATTTTTATTTTTTTTATTTTTATTTTTTGAGATGGAGTCTCGCTCTGTCGCCCAGGTTAGAGGGCAGTGGCACAATCTCGGCTCACTGCAGCCTTGCCTCCCGGGTTCAAGCCATTCTCCCGCTTCAGCCTCCCGAGTAGCCGGGATTACAGGCGCCCACCCCCACACCTAATTTCTGTATTTTAGTAGAGATGGGGGTTTCGCCATGTTGGCCAGGCTGGTCTCGAACTCCTCACCTCAGGTGATCCGCCCACCTCAGCCTCCCAAAGTGCTGGGATTACAGGCGTGAGCCACCATGCCTGGCCAGGTAAACTATTTTAAAATTATATATAGTGATTGTTCCGTGTTTATAGCTCATTTTGATTAAATTAACCTCTACATGACACTGGGCCCTTTAAACTATGACCCCACCATGGGCAGTTACCAGGTAGCCTGTGTCACTTCAAACGCTGAAATGTGCGCAACGGTCAAAAGTGGGTTTCACACCATCACACGTTCTTGGAATTGCTTCTAATTTCTCATTTGTTCTGTATGGCTAGAGGCTGATAACAATGTCCGTAAAGAACGAGGTCATCAATGTGCTTGCATATTTCATTTTCCTGCATATCAGGTCACAATTAAGGCATTTCAGGCTTTCCTGATGCTAATTTTCATCTGAGTATGAAATCCTGGATAATAAAACAGACAACCTAAAAATAGGCATATGGACTCATGGGTCTACGCACTTTTTAAAATGTGCTCAAGTGTTTCAGTTATGGTTTTATTAATAATTTTTAAAGTAGAATGTTCAATAATATTACTATGATTTATTTTTATAGTCAGCAAACATGAGACCTAATGCTTTTCCTTCTAGCTCCACATCTCAGTGCACAGTATAACCTTTTTAAAAAGAAAAAATTTGGAATGCTGCATGAATATACGGATCTTCCTTGCAAAGGGAGCCATGCTAATCTCCTCTGTGTCATTCCAATTTTAGTATACCTGCTGCCGAAGTCAGCACCAGTTTCACCTTTTTCACATTCACGGTAAAACTGATGGGAAACTGCATGCTAAATGTTTAGACAATGATGGCCCTCAACTGTTAATCCCAACAAGTTGGTGAGTGAGACGCACAGGCTGAAAATACAGTTGTCTAAAACATTTCCACATTTCACCATCTGAACATCATTTTCCACTGACTGATTAATTGTAAAGAGTTTATTCTACTGAACCTACTAATTATTCTCACCTACTGAGTTGACCTCCACGTGAAGAAAAGGTCATTGATGAAAAAGGGCAGCTGTGTTCTGTTTCTGCAATTTCACTGTGTTGTAACATTTTTTTTTCTTTTTATAGAGATGAGGACTCGCTATGCTGCCCAGGCCGGTCTCAAACTCCTAGGCTCAAGCGATCTTCCTGCCTCAGCTTCCCAAAGTCCCAGGTTTACAGGAGTGTGTCACTGTACCCAGCTTCACTGTCTTTTAAAGCCTTAAGGTGGACGTTCTCTTCATTCCACCTGCGAAAGCACAAAGCCATTAACTTTTTTTTTTTTCTTTTTTTTTTTTTTCCTGGACAGGGTCTCACTCTGTCACCGAGGCTGGAGTGCAGTGGTGTAATCTCAGATCACTGCAGCCTGGACCTCCCTGGATTCAAGTGATCCTCTCATCTCAGCCTCCTGGGTAGCTGAGACTACATTCACGTGCCACCATGCCTGGCTAATTTTTTTGTATTTTGTAGAGATGAGGTCTCACCATGTTTCCCAGACCGGTCTCCAACTCCTGGGCTCAAGCAATCCACCCACCTCAGCCTCCCAAAGTGCTGGGACTATAGGAACAAGCCACTGCATCCAGCTCAGATGAAATTTTTGAATGTGTCACAGAAGGTTGTTTTAAATACAGTACATTCCTCCAACAACTTCAATGTCATTGTAGATTCTTGGAATAAATTCGCTCCCATATCTTCTTTCTCTTTGTTTCTTCTTTTAAAATCTCAAGTTACCAGGTAGGAAGCACTAAAGATACTGAAGGTAGACCTCCCCATGATATTTTCTTCCCCCAAACTATAAAATACATGTGAGATGATTTTTTTTAATGCATGCAACATACCCTTCAGATGTTGTCCCCGAGAAGAGATTTTTGAAAAAACAAATTGAAAAATAAAAATTATAGGCTCTGTGAAATATGAACATTTACACCACTGCACAGTTTCTGTGCATCTACCATAATGACTTCTATATATACACACAGGCATACACACACACACACACAATTTGTGGTTATAATCGAACAAGTCCAGTTCAAACTTATAAACTTAAGTCTATGAGAAAAACCAAGACATCACAGTAGGCACACAACAACACTAAAGGATAAGATAAAATCTACAACCAAACAATTTTCAAAACCCTCCTACAGTGTGGAATTCCAGTTGCTTAAATAATGCCAGTTCCATTAATTTCCACTGTGCTCTGATCTATTTCTATACACACAGGTACACAGAAAAATGGAAATGTCCTTATGCCGTGAAGAAGACATTTTACTTCCGGTCTGCTTAGGTGCAGTTCTTTGTTCCAGGCCGATTCCAATCTTCCTGTTTCTAGCATGAAATAGGATGAAAGATTTTGTGAGTTTCTCAGTAACTGGATGAATTTCGTAATCATGATCATCTCAATGATAACACAAAGGTTTCCTTTTCCTAAGTGACAACAAAGAAAACTTCCCTTTGTAATTCTTTTTGCAAGGATCCATAAGCCTGAATTCTAAAAGGAGAGGCCAATAAAAAGGAAATGAAGAATGTTTCAAAGGTAAGGGTTTTTTTTGGTTGGTTTGTTTGAGACGGCGTTTTGCTTTTGTTGCCCAGGCTGGTGTACAGTGGCGCAATCTCAGCTCACTGCAACCTCTGCCTCCCAGATTCAAGAGATTCTCCGGCCTCAGCCTTGCGAGTAGCTGGGATCACAGGCGCCTGCCATGTCTGACTGATTTTTGCATTTTTGATAGAGACGGGGTTTCACCATGTTTGCCAGGTTGGTCTCGAACTCCTGACCTCAGATGATCCATGCGCCTCAGCCTCCCACAGTGCTGGGATTACAGGTGTGAGCCATCTTGCCCAGCCCTGTTTTCATTTTTGAGATACGGTCTAACTCTGCCATCCAGGCCGGAGTACAGGGACACAATCACAGCTCACTGCAGCCTCAACTTTCCAGGCCCAAGCGAGCCTCCCACCTCAGCCTCTAGAGTAGCTGGGACAACAGGTATGTACCACCACACCTGGCTAACTTTTTTATTTTTTGTAGACATGGAGTCTCACTATGTTGCCCAGGCTTGATCTCAAACTCCTGACCTGAAGTGAGCCTCCTACCTCAGCCTCCCAAAGTACCGGGATTACAGGTAGGAGCCACCCCACCCAGCCTAAAGAATGTTGTATCATACGCTTATCCATAAATAGATAAATGTATCCACCGACAGATGATGACCTGCACAAGAAAAATGGAATCCCCAGTTCAACATGCTTCCTCAGAGAACCCTACAGCAAGACAGAAAATACTTTATCACAAAGTACAATAAAAGACATAGTGAGTCAGTTCTCCTAAATTCCTCCTCCACATTCAGAAAGGCATGTGGGGTGATTCAAACAAAGACGAACGGCTAAAGCATAGTTTCTAAGCTGCCCTCAAGTGCAGTGATTCATCTGAACTGGTGTCCTATTTACAGGAGAAGATTTGGCTTCATGAAGAACTATCTTCCTGCATAAAATTCCTGAACCTAATTGCTCGTTGCTGAAAATGCCAGGGATGTGTTTGGCATGCAAATTACTTGATAAAATTACTGAGACGGATTAAAATATTGCATCTGGGTTGGGCACACTCATGCCTGTAATCCCAGCACTTTGGGAGGCCGAGGCGGGCAGACTGCGTGAGCTCAGAAGTTCAAGACCAGCCTGGCCAACATGGCTAAACTCATCTCTACTAAAAATACAAAAATTTAGCCTGGTGTGGTGGCAGGCACCTGTAATCCCAGTTACTCGGGAGGCTGAGGCAGGAGAATCACTTGAATCCAGGAGGCAGAGGTTGCAGTGAGCTGAGATCACGCCACTGCACTCCAGCCTGGGCAACAGAGCAAGACTCCGTCTCAAAAAGGAAAAAAAAAAAAATTCATTAAACAGAGCCCTGACCACCACTAGCCAAACTACATTAAAAATGAGTCCACTTGGCCGGGCGCGGTGGCTCAAACCTGTAATCCCAGCACTTTGGGAGGCCGAGACGGGCGGATCACGAGGTCAGGAGATCGAGACCATCCTGGCTAACACGGTGAAACCCCGTCTCTACTAAAAATACAAAAAAACTAGCCGGGTGAGGTGGCGGGCGCCTGTAGTCCCAGCTACTCGGGAGGCTGAGGCAGGAGAATGGCATAAACCTGGGAGACAGAGCTTGCAGTGAGCTGAGATCCGGCCACTGTACTCCAGCCTGGGTGACAGAGCGAGACTCCGTCTCAAAAAAAAAAAAAAAAAAAAATGAGTCCACTTAGCAAAAAGAATACTTACACATACTTTCTCAACAATGCATACCAGACTGAGAAAGGTTATTCCTATGTGTGGAATCCTTTTCAGGGACAGTAGGGGCAGCTGGGGACAGGATGTAATGAAACTGTTCACTGATTATAAGACAAAAATCCATCCAATGGAAGCTTTTTTGTTCTTGAAGTAAATTTTACAACTGAGGGCTCTCTGTTAGAGAAAGGTTCTATTTTTGTGGCTTATCAACGGGTCCTTCATACTAAAGCAAACCAAGTCTTTACATCATTTTAAAGATTTCCTGGAGAGACATAATTTGTAAGATGTTATGCGCAAGTTAGCGAAAATGTAAGCCCCAGAGTAGACCAGAGAAACAAACACATTCAGGAACATCTTATGATTTTTAAAACCCACAACTGGATTGCACAAGCATTTATGAAGTTGATAAAGTAACACACTCTCATGTTAATACAAACCAGTCACCGCTGTAAAAGCGTTCATCACGTACTGAGAGGTGAAGCCATGCCGCGGACACAGGTTATTTTCTCGAGGTCATAGCCACCTATTCCTCTATCATTTTGTTCTCTATTATTTTAATTTTTATCCAGTTTTCCTCTCGATACATCCATGGAAACACCCGCCCAGGATGGAGGGCTCTCATTCACCCCGTCTTTCAGCAGGTTGGTTCCTCTCCCCAATCAGCAACTGTGACATTTGGTGTCTGTTTCAAATGGTGTTGGTTAGCCAACTGGGAAGACTACAGGAAAATTATGGGAATGGAAATCAAAGTGGGAAAAACAAGCTATGTCAATGAGTAGACACATCACTGACAATATTTTGCTTCACTGGTATTTTTCTTGCTCATATGTTACAGGAAGAAAGATCTAATTGAAGCCATATAACCGAGCAATTTAGAATTGAGGAGTAACTGAAAGCTCTTTTTAATCCATGTTTAAAAACTAATAACAGACTTTCAAAGACTCAAGGAAATAACAGTCAAAACCCTTTTTCAGTCATCTGAAATTAAAGCTTAGCAAATTTCATGAGGGATCCTAAAAAATATTATTATTATTTAAAAAATAATAACAGACCTGCAAAGGCTCAAAGAAGTAATAGACTCAAAATCCCTTTCCAGTCATCTTCAAAGCTTAGCAAATTTCCTATGAGGGTACGTTTCTTCTTCTTATTTTTTAACCAAAGGGGACCTAAGAGACTTTTGAAAATACTTGTTAATTATTGTAAGGAAGCTCGCCTGTCACTCAGGGTTTCTGGAACAGGGACCAGAAGAGCTGGGCTTCTCAAATGTTCAGGCACACACAAACCACCCAGGGGTCTTATTTAGATGTGCAGGTTCTGACGCAGAAGATGGATTCTGAACTGTGACACCGATGCCTCCGACCACATGCTGACCTGGAGTCACAGGCATGGCTGTGTTTATGTCACTGACCCTTGGAATCATTCCCCTTTGCTCTGCTTCACTGCTGACCTCTGTGTGCATGAGGTTAAGCCCCATTCAGTAAACGCAGCCTCACCTGGATGTGGGGTCGAGTCAGTCTCATTTTTTGGTAATTACTAAATATAAAGATATACCTTCCAGATGTGAGCTCCTGTCCTCAGAAATTCTTGAAGATTTCTAAATCCTTCTGTGGCACGGGCGCGGCTGTGTCCCAGTCATTCTCGGGGTAAGTTTCGAAGTTGGAAGTGTCGCCGTCGCCAGCTATCTTGGGCACGATGGGAGGCTGTGAGACATGGCCGAAGCATAAAGGCATGGTTAGAAAGGAATGGGACGCTAGGATGCTGCACATAAATGAAAATGATTTGCAAAACACTAAAGCTGTCTTCCCTTCATTTATGAACACGGCAATCTTTGAATTAAAATATTGTGAATGAGGCTGGGTGTGGGGGCTCACGCCTGTAATCCCAACACTTTAAGAAGCTGAGGCAGGAGGGTTGCTTAAGTCTCAGAAGTTTGAGACCTGCCTGAGGAACACAGGGAGTCCCGTCTCTACAAAAAATACAAAAATAGCCGGGTGTGGCGCTATGTGCCTATAGTCTCAGCTACTCAGTAGGCTGAGGTGGGAGGACCGCTTGAGCCCAGGAGGTCGATACTCCAAGTGAGCCATGACTGCACCACTGCATTCCAGCCTGAATGACAGGGTGAGATCCTGTCTCAAAATATAGACATATTAAGTAAGCTATGGTACAGTCATGTGATGGAATACGAGGCAGTTTTTTTTTTTTAAATGAGGAAGCTGGCTGGGCACAGTGGCTCACACCTGTAATCCCAGCACTTTGGAGACCAAGGCGGGTGGATCACTTGAGGTCAGGAGTTTGAGACCAGCCTGACCAACATGGAGAAACCCTATCTCTACCAAAAATACAAAAATTAGCCAGGCATAGTGTCGGGTGCCTGTAATCCTAGCTACTCGGGAGGCTGAGGCAGGAGAATCACTTGAACCCAGGAGGCGGAGGTTGCAGTGAGCAAAGATCACACCACTGAACTCCATCCTGGGCAACGGAGCAAGACTTCATCTCAAAAATAAAAATAAAAATAAAAAAATAAGGAAGCTAGCCAGGTATGTAGACAGGTCTCCAGATTATACAGTCAAATACAAAAAGCAAGACTACAATCATGTACATACTACGCTACTCTAGATTTGTATAAATGAGTGGCAAAAGTAAGAATGCATGTATCCATGTGGGTTTTTATTAGCACAAAGAAACTCTAGAAGGATACACAGAAAAATATAATAAAAGGTGATTACCTACACGTGGCTTGGAGGGGGTAAGAGGGAGACTTGGCAATATATCTGTTTTAATATTGACTTGGTTTTTGACCAATGTGGATAGACAAAACATATTCAGATTGTTTTACTAATGCAATTTAATACAATAAAGTATTTGAAAAGGTAAAACTTTGAACAAAATCAGCCCACGCCCAGTGGCTCACGCCTGTAATCCCAGCACTTTGGGAGGCCGAGGAGAGTGGATCATTTGAGGTCATGAGTTCGAAACCAGCCTGGCCAACATAGTGAAACCCCATCTCTTCTAAAAATACAAAAAAAAAAAAAAAAAAAAAATTAGCTGGATGTGGTGGTGCACAACTGTAATCCCAGCTACTTGGGAGGCTGAGGCAGGAGAATCGCTTGAGTCCAAGAGGTGGAGGTTGCAGTGAGTTGAGATCATTCCACTGCACTACAGCCTGAGCCTGAGTGACAAAGTGAGACTCCATCTCAAAAAAAAAAAAAAAAAAGAAGCAGCAGCGTATCATCCCAGGCTCCAGCCCCAGAAACTCTGATCTGAGCTGAGGACTGGGAATAAGCATTTCTAAGCATTCTCCATTCTTTTGACTCTGAAGTGCAAAGGTGAAAACACTACCATTGAACACTCCAATCAGTAACATATGCAGTGCAGAGTGTGCACGAAAGCCAAGATATGGAATCAACCTAAGTGTCCACCAACAGATAAATGGATAAAGAAAATGTGGTCCATACACACAATGAAAAACTATTCAGCCATAAAAGGGAATGAAATCCTGTCATTTACAGCAACACGAATGGAATGGGAGATCATCATGTTAAGTAAACTAAACCAGGCCAGGTGCGGTGGCTCACGCCTGTAATCCCAACACTTTGAGAGACCAAGGCTGGTGGATCACTTGAGGTTAGGAGATTGAGACCAGCCTGGCCAACATGATGAAACCCTGTCTCTAGTAAAAATATAAAAATTAGCTGGGCATCTGTAATCCCAGCTACTCAGGAGGCTGAGGCATAAGAATTACTTGAAGCCAAGAGGTGGAGGCTGCAGTGAGCAAGATCATGCCACTGCACTCCAGCCTGGGCAACAGAGCAAGACGCTGTCTCAAAAAATAAATAATAAATAATAAACTAAGCTAGATGCAGAATGAGAAACACAGCATGTTCCCACTCATATGTGGGAGCTAAAAAAATTGATCTCATGAAGGTTGAGAGTAGAATGATGGTTACCAGAGGGTGGGAAGGGTGTGTGGGCGGGGGATGAAGGCGAGATGAAGAAATATTGTATAAACATAATGTTAGATAAAAGGAGTAAGTTCCAGTGTTTGATAGCATAGTTGGGTGGCCAGAGTTAACAATATATCGTATATTTCAGAATCGCTAGAAGGTTTGCAATATTCCCAACCCATAAAAATGATAAATGTTTGAGCTGATGGATACCCTGATTACCCTCGGTTGATCATTATACCTTCTATGCATGTGTCAAAATATAACATGTACCCCCATAAATATGTACATGTGATAGTTATACTGCTAAGCAGCTGTGTAACGTTCCACACACTGCTTAACTTCTCAGAGGCACAGTCTCCTCATTTATAAAACCGACAAGTATTATATATTGAAAAAAATGCCAGATTTTTTTTTTTTTTTGAGACAGGGTCTGGCTCTGTCACCCAAGCTGGAGTGCAGTGGCGTAATCTTGGCTCACTGCAACCTCTGCCTCCTGGTATCAAGCAATTCTTGTGCCTCAGCCTCCCAAGTAGCTAGTACTACAAGCGTACGCTACCACGCTCGGCTAATTTTTATATTTTTTGTATAGATGGGATTTCACCATATTGCTCAGGGTAGTCTCAAACTCCTGGGTTCAAGTGATCTGCCTGAGTTGGCCTCTCAAAGTGCTGGAATTATAGGCGTGAGCCACAGCACCCAGCCAAAAAGCCAGATGTTTAAAAATAGGCAGTTTGGCCAGAAATGTTCCAAAGAATATTCCCCATGTAATACACCACCATCACTGAACGATGACCATGGTGCTAGACACTCGCTTATCTCTGTAATCCTGTTGACCGCCTTCCACTAAAGAGGAAGGAGTGGGGTTCAGCAGTCACAGAGCTAGTCAGGAATCAGGCCAGGTCTCCTAAAATCTGCTTCAAAATCTGGGATAAGTGTCCATCCAGGGATGAATGGACAAAGAACACGTGGTATATGACTGGGTGTGGTGGCTCCTGCCTTTGCGGGAGCTAGGTAGATGGTTAGCACTAAGACACTCATAGAGTGGGAAACTTGGCTTATGAAAGGTTTTAGACAAATAGTTGTATTATATAAATTAATTACATGTCAGGCATCAATAAAGAAGTCCCAGGATTCAGAGGCAGTCCCCGTTAACGAGAGAGCTCGGGCGTACTGAGTCACCCACTGATATGTGTTGTACCTTCAGTTTTCTCTGTGGAACAGCTTCCCAGTCCACAGAGTGGAACCACCGATGGCGTTTCACATCATTCGCCCCGTTCTTCAAAAGAAACAACACATGTCGTCAGTGTGTGGAATTCTGACACGGCAGGAAAGAAAAATACCCCAAAGAATCTCTACATTATTCTAGTATTGAAACAAACGGAACAAGTTTGCTGCATTTTGGATAACTGTGCCTGGAGGGTGAGCTGCTAGGAAAACCTGCAAGCAAAGCTGTTAGTGTTTTGTTTGCCCTTTTTTGTTGCAGAAACAAATCCAGTCATTCTGCTCCTGTGCAATGCGTTGGCATTGCGGACCAAAGACGAAAATGATAAATACGATTCCATCTCTCGACATGAAATTGGACACCCAGTAATTTCCCAGTTTGTCTCCTGTTTTCATCTTGGCAAACTTATTCAGTATTTTACAGATATAGAAACTAGGGTTCACTGAAAGATGTTAATTTGCTTAGTAGGAACCAGCAAGTAAATAAGAAGACTGGGAACTCAAACCAAGGATGTCCAATTTAAGAGATTTTAGGAACGATATTGCATGGCCTGGCAATTAACAACGTGCATTCAAGTCGGCCTGCTTCATGCTCAAGGGTAGCACCAGGCATCGGCTGGCTCACACTGTGGCCATCACGACCTCTGAAATCCCTCCCAAGTGCTCATCCTTAAACCTCACTCTGCTTCCTTTTTTTATACTTGTAGTGATGTTGTTATCAATTAAATGTGGGACAGCAGAAGAAATAAACATGCGGGTTCCATGAAATAGAAGTCGGTACATCTGAATTTAACACGTTTATCAGTTAGCATTTCTGTAGTTTCAAATTTCTTATCCTTAAAGAGGACTACATCCACGACTATATCTTCAAAAGGAAACAGTAATGTGAATTGTTTCTATTGTTTTCCCATCCAGTTGTTTTCACAACTTTTTCTCTTCTTATTGCAAAACAGGTATTTTTGATCTACAGCTAAGTCAGGCAACAAATAATAGCTGTCAAGTTTTACCTTCAGCAATGTTGTGAATAAGAGTAAATAAGAGTGCTGTGAATAAAATAAGAGAATAAAATAAAATAAATTTTATCCATCAGATAAAATTCTAATTTGGATACTAAAGGATGTGTGTGTCTGTATATACTCACATGCATACATAGTAATATATACACACACATATATATTGATATATACACATGCTTATATGCATACACACGTTAATATATACACATGCATTTATATATACACATATACACACACGTTAATATATACACATATATACACATACTTATATACATACACATGTTAATATATATACATATATTTATACATACACATACACACATTAATATATACACATATATACACATACTTATATACATACACATTAATATATACACATATATTTATATATACACATACACATTAATATACACATATATACACATATACATACACATGTTAACATATACACATATATATACACATACACGCGTTAATATATACACACATATATTTATATATACATATACTTATACATACACACATTAACATATACATATATACACATACTTATATACATACACGTTAATATATACACATATATTATATATATATACACATATACATATGTACTTTACAAACTTTATATGTAGAGTATAAAGTATATGTATATACTGAGATTTACATTAGTATCCAAACTAGTGTGTGTGTGTGTGTTATAAAGTGTGTGGGGGGGGGTGGGAGCAGTGTCTCACGTTTATATTCCAGCACTTTGGGAAGCCAAGACAGGAGGATTGCTTGATCCCAGGAGTTTGAGACTAACCTGGGCAACAAAGTGAGACCTGGTCTCTACAAAAAAAATAAAAAAAACTAGCCAGCCATGGTGATACATGCATATAGTCCCAGCTGCTCGGGACAGTTTCTTTCAGTTTATCTTCATATCAGGAAGCTTTAACTAGACTTTAAGACCTAGTTTGAGAGTTCGTGAGCTTTTCCCCAATTCCTTTGATTGGGAAACTTGTTCTTCCCCCTCGGAAGGTACCTATAACGCTCACTATGCCATTCCCAGCAGATTCTAGATATGGGTCATCTGTAATTCCCTGCAGTCCTGGCAAGAGACCCAGCTCTTTTCCAAATGGCTGTGGCATTAACACAGGACCCATCCACTTTTACGAAGAGCCGTGGTACAGATGAATCCACACCGTGCAACCTGGCTGGACAGGCTCCTTGGAGACCTGAAGGTATCGGCCCCTGTCTACAAATAATGTAAAGGACAGAAGCTTGACTACAGTTACCGGGTGAACAATGTCCCTCAAAAAGATACGTGCATGTCCTATCCCCCAGTGCCTGTGAATATCACTTAATTTGGAAATAGGGTCTTTGCAGATGTAACTAAATTAAGGTTCTCGAGATGACATCATCCTGGAGTAGGGTGGGCCCTAAATCCAGTGACAGGTGTCCTCATAAGAGACAGAAGAGGAGACACAAACACTGTGGAGAAGGCCATGTGAAAATGGAAGTAGAGACTGCAGTGATGCAGCCACAAGCCCAGGGATGCCTGGAGCCCCCAGGAGCTGGGAGAGGCAGGAAGGATTCCCCCTAGAGCCTCTGGCAGGAAGCAGATACAATTATCACACATTGGGCAGTGGCCCCCAAAATATATGGCCATGTCCTGACTCCCAGTACCTGGGAATGGAACCCTACATGCAAAGAGGGTCTTTGTAAATGTAATTAAGGGAAGGCTTTTGAGAAGAGATAATCCTGCATTAGGGTGACCCGAAACCCAGTGACGGGCATCTTTCTGAGAGACAGAAGAGGAGACACAGACACAGAGGAGAAGGTCACGTGAAGAAAAAGACAGAGACTAGAGTGATGCGACCACAAGCCCAGGGATGCCTGGAGCACCCAGGGGCTGGGAAAGGCAGGAAGGATCCTCCCCTAGAGCCTCTGGAGGCCTGAGACACCTTGATCTCAGACTCCTGGTCTCCAGGATGGGGAGAGCATAAACTCCTGTTAAGCCCCTAGTTTGTGGTCCATTGTTATGGCAGCCACTGGAGACTCCTAAACCACACAGAGGGCCCCAAGAGAGCCCAGTGGTTCAAGCCTCACATCCTGGTGTACTGTGTCTCCCCAGACTGTAATTTACAGGGTCAAGACATATATGGAAGTTCCTCCAAGTATAAGTCCCTCCAAGGTTGTCCAGAGCTAGAAATAGCCAACAAAAAGTTCATGAATTCTATCAAATTCAGGGATGCCAAAACTTGCATATAAGGTATGATACTACTTACAGAACAGTCTGTTTGTCAATTATGCATTTGCCTCCACACAAAAAGTTTGTGGAAATCATACCTGATGCACAACTTTTAAAATCATCACTTGCACACATAAAACATATACTCCCATGTCCATGGCGGAACTACTCACAAAAGTCAAAAGGTGGAAACAGCCCAGGTGTCTGTCCATGGATGAACGGATAAACAAAACAAGGTCTGCCCACACAATCGAACACTATGTGGTCATGAAAAGGAAGGAAGCCCTGACACAGGCTATAGCCTGGATGAACCTTGAAGACATCTGCTCAGAGAAAGAAGTCAGACGCAAAAGCTTACATTTTGTACAATTCCATGTTCAGCAGGGCCATTTTTAGCAGAGCCCAGAATACCGAACCCTACAGAGAAAGTCAGTCGATTAGTGGCTGCTTAGGGTCGGGGTCCCCAACCCCTGGGCCACAAACTGGTAGTGGTCCATGGCCTATGAGGAACCAAAATGGGCCACACAGCAGGAGGTGAGCAGCAGGCAGGTGAGCGAAGCTTCACCTGTATTGACGGCTGCTCCCCATGACTGGCGTTAGCACCTGAGCTCCGCCTCCTGTCAGATCAGCGGTGGCATTAGATTCTCATAGGAGCACACACCCTGTTGTGAACTGCGCATGTGAGGGATTTAGGTTGTGTGGTCTGTGGAAAAACTGTCTTCCACAAAACTGGCCCCTGGTGCCAGAAAGGTTGGGGACCGCTGGCTTAGGGCAAGAGAGGATGAAAGAATAGCAGCACAGTGATAGCTGGAGGGTGCAGGGTTTCTTTCTTGAGCTGATGAAAATGTTCTAAGATTAACCATGGGGCTGGCTGTACATAATCGTGTGTATACTAAAAGCCACTGAATTGCACATTTTAGATGGGTAAATTGCAGGGCGTGTGAGTTCACGCTCCGTAAAGCTGTTTAAAAAATAAAATAAATAAGTAAACAAAATAATGAGTAATAACTTAGAAATTGTTACTGCTCTATTACCTTGCTTGAGGGGAGGGGAGATACAGTGTAGACCCAGTTTGACGTTGTGTGCCCAGAAACTCAGATTTGATAGATCTTTCCTGGCAGTTTCAAGCAAAATAAAAAATAAATAAATAAAGCACCAGATCTGAAATTTGGGCAGTGATTAAATCCGACCGCTAAACCTTGGTTTATATCTGCACATGTCAATATGGGTGTCAGACGGCAGACACGCACATCGGGTACCACTGAATACCTATGGGATCAAATACTGACCTTCATGTTTCCTAATCGCCTTGTTCTGTCAACCACAAGCAGTTTCTTAATGAGGTCTCTGTGTAGGGGAAGGAGACAAAGAAAAAGAAAAAGTGCACAGATTATATATCCACATCAGCAAACGCAGCACGGCAACAGAGATAAGGTCTACCCACTCCGAGGACCACGGTTCATTTCCATTTTAGCAAAACATTTTCTAGTGCTTATTTCCTACCATCACCGGCTCTTAAATAACCTATGCAAGGCTGGGTTGCCCCCTGCATGGCTGAAGCTAAGGGAAGGGGGTTGATTACATCTTTGGCAAGAAACTACCCCTTTGAGTAGAAAAGGGTGAAATTTGTATGTGCCTGCAGGGAGGATTCAGACACTTAACGTAAACATGCCTGTCAGGCTGTCCCTGCAAAATAGAAGACATCTGCTTTCACCAGCATCAACAGTCACACGCTGCCCTGGGGGTCTGCTTACTGATGGGATTCCTGTTGTAAAAGGCTGGCTTTCCCATAAGCACACACATTAGGATGAGTCTCCTAAGTCTGCTTCTTCACTTGTAATCTTCCTTTTTAAATAACAGACCATGTCAGAAATACAGCAAGCCGGGAGGCTGGGCACACTGGCTCACACCTGTAATCCCAGCACTTTGGGAGGCCAAGGCGTGTGGAACACTTGACGTCAGGAGTTTGAGACCAGCCTGGCCAACATGGTGAAACCCCATCTCTACAAAAAACAAAAACTTTAGCTGGGCATGCTGGCACATGACTGTGGTCCCAGCTACCTGAGAGGCTGAGGCACAAGAACTGCTTGAACACAGGAGGTGAAGGTTGCAGTGAGCTGAGACTGAGCCACTGCACTCCAGCCTGGGTGACAGAGCTACACTCAGTCTCAAAACAAACAAACAAACAAACAACAACAACAACAGCAGCAAGCTGGTTCAATTAGGATGGGTAGTTAGAGATGATGTTGAAGACTTCTAGTAGATTAGGCGAGTTTTAAGATGCATATTTATGGAAGTGGAAATGATCACGTGTGTCTGCATGTACACATATAATACACAGAGTATATTATGTATAATAATATATATAACATGAAATAATAATATAATATATTGAAGTCCCCCCAAACAATCCAATACCCACGACCCCGGTGTAAGCATCTAGGCTTTCCTGGCATAAACTACGTCCCAGGGAAAGTAGCATGAACTTGGACTGGGCCACTCCCAGGTTCGGTGACGGACTGCAGAGACTCTGACAAGCCAGGTGACGTCCCAGGGTCAGACTCTACCATCTAGACTGTGAATCTCACCAGTCCTGTCTGATCGGAAATTCCTGCCACCATGCTTTCTGAATTACAATGGGATGCTTGTCAGACTTCACTGCTTCTTTGCCTCTAAGTAAACCTCAGAGACCATCTGTCCGCCCACCTGAGGCTGGGATTTTGTATCCATCCTGCAAGGCTGAAAAGCTTTGAGCAGGGTGGGGAATATAAAAAATCACCGAAAAGTTACAAACCTTTCCACTACTTAGTGAGTTTCTCCTTCATTATTTTGACATGCTCCCCTCTGCCAAATAAAAATCAAGGTCATCAAATGCTATACCCCCAAAACATTCCCAAATAAATGTGGGGCTTTTTCCTCATATGATTTACACCACTGCCTGCCCCCTTATCACACACACTTAAACTTAAAGCTCACTGGAGTGGGATTATAAGAAAGGTTTATTTATGCTTTTATATTTTAAATAAACCTGTTTTCTTATAATCCCAGTCCAATCACCTTTAAGTGTGTACACTAATGGGGCAGGCAGTGATGTAAATTATAGTGGAAAAAAAGCCCTATGTTTATTTCAGAATGTTTTGGTGATCACCTTGATAAATTTCAATTGTGTGTGTGTGTGTGTGTGTGTGTGTGTCTGGCATGTAAGAAAACAAAGTGTTTGATGACCCTGAATTTTTTTTTAATTCTTTTGGTGTTTGGCATGTAAGAAAATGAAGATTTATTTAAAATACAGGGCACAGTGGCTTGTAATCCCAGCTATGCAGGGGGTTGAAGTGGGAAGATCACTTGAGACCAAGAGTTCGAGACCAGCATGGGCAACATAGTAAGGCCCCCGTCTCTACAAAAAATCAAAACATCGGCCAGACATGGTGGTGCAAGACTGTAGCACCAGTTACTTGGGAGGCTGAGGTGGGAGCATCATTTGAGCCCAGGACGTCGAGGCTGAAGTGAGCTATGATTGTGCCACTGCACTCTAGCCTGGGTGACAGAGCAAGACATCCACCTCTTAAAAAAAAAACAAAAAAAAGTAAAATACCAAAGCAAACTCTTATAAAGCAGAGTCTAGAAAGTAAAGAGTGTGGATGGGAAGGGGCCCCCGAAGACGCAAAGCCCTATAAAGGAACAACAGAAGTGTCCACAGCTGTAGATGGGTCCCTTGACCCCAGGATAAGCGACACATCTGCCGGCACTCTTTTGATGCACTATAGCCAAAATTCTAAATTTTATTTCTGATCCTGGCACCAGCTGGCTCCTCTCAGATGCAGGTACTTTCAGGCATGAAAAACCCCCGGCAGATAATACCTCTACTGAACTGGCAACAAGTCCCAAAGCTTTGTTTTGGTGTCTTCTTTTAAATGATATTTCTTTCTATAAGGAATGTCAATCCTGACATGCCATTTGCCCAGGCGACATGTTTACCCGGTCAAATGATAAAAGTTGCAGGAACCAACATACGACTTTAAGAAGCTGAGAATCAAAATTCTAGCATCACGGCCAACCAGGAACAGTGATTTGGATAAGAAAATGCATCATTAAGGCCAGGTGCAGTGGCTCACGCCCATAATCCCCACACTTGGGGAGGACAAGGCAGGAGGATCAGTTGAGCCCAGGAGTTCAAAAGCAGCCTAGGCAATGCAGCAAGACCCCCACAGCCATCTCTACCAAAAAATAAAAGGAAAGATATGAGTCACTGAGGTCTTGCTTCTCAGTCAATTTGAGAAGATTTAACAAATAATGGAAAGAAACGAAGTTTTACTCAACTACCACTGTTCCTGCTCTTGGTGGACCCGCACTGGGTATGTAAAGAGACAGGGACATTGTGGGGAACACTGGAAGGGGCTGGGAGCTACATAAAGAGAGGGATGTTAGATCAGACAGTACCAAGATGGTCACCGCTGGTTCTCTACTCTCTAGGAGAGAAACAAGGAAAAGTGGCAAGAGACCAGACTTTGATTATGCTTCTGGCGTGTTCTATTTTTGCAATTCCTTTTTTTGTTTGTTTGTTTCCACAGGACATTGGAAACCTCTCTACCTCTCCCCCCGCCCCATATATATATATATATAAAATTATTTTTTAAATTTTTTTTTGAGAGGGTCTTACTCTTTCATCCAGTCTGGAGTGTAGCAGTGCAATCACAGGTCACTGCAGCCTCAACTTCCTGGGCTCAAGCAGTCCTCCCATCTCAGCCTCCCTAGTAGCTGGGACTACAGGCACATGCTACCATGCCCAGCTAATTTTTGAATTTTTTTGTAGACATGGGGTCTTGCTACATTGTCCAGGCTGGCCTCAAACTATTGGACTGGCCCCAAGTAAGCCTCCTGAAGTGCTGGGATCACAGGCATGAGCACCTCACCTTGCCAAACTCGATCATAAAAGTGCTTTGCCATCCACTTGATATAATGTCACTCAACTCAGATGGATTTGGGGCCTGAGAGACAGGTTCTACACAATCCTTTCTATTTCCTTCCAGAGCAGTTGGCTTCTGAGGTGCTGTTTCCCCTGACACCTCCCTGTCTTACCATTCACTGGACAGGGTGTTCCTTCTAGGCGATTCATTGTTAAGCGGAGCCTCATTTTCTTGCTAAAGTCTTTTAAAACCTGCCTCTAGTGTGTCAAACACAACACAAGCTCAAGCCAATAAAACACGACCTTATCTTCTGTTCAGACTAAGAACCTCTGGTTAGGATGGGGTGCATTCGCCACCAAGAAACTCAACTGAACGTAGCCAGTGGCCCCATAAGGGGCATATTCAAAACAACCTGGTCCGTCGCCCTGAAATAAGTCTTCTCCAAACTGAACTTCCACTGGCTCACAAGAAAATAGGCCATGGAAAATAAAAGTTTAATTCTCAACTAGATGCATTCAGCTCTAGTTTGTGCCCAGGGGGCTGGTGCACCCATTAACTCATCTGAAAAATACAGTGAAACAAACAGAAATCAGTGCTTATTGCAGTAAAAATGACTACCAGGTGACCCGATTGGGTAAGGTAGCCAGAAAACCAAAAGCATTCTTATATTTAACAAAATATCTTTTCTCCCTATTGCAACAACCTTAATAAAATGTGCATCCAAAGTTGCCAATATCCAGCAACTATGTAAATGTTCGTAAAGCAACATGCTCAGAACTGAAAATGTTGACGTTAAAAAGGGCTTAGAGGTTGAGCATAATTTAAGCCGGAGAGAAAGGATAAAAGTCTGCTAAACCCATCAACAGTTCTGCTAGCCCCAGAACTAGGATCCTTCTTGTCAAATTCCAAAACTGCTCTCTCATAAAATACGACGACAAACTCATTCATTGGCTCATTTTAAATATAACATATCACCAAAAGAATAAAATACAGCCAAGACTCATTAAAATGTGAAGTTATCATTAAAGTAGAATACTTAAAATCTTTTTCTTTTCTTGTGGAAAAGACAACTGTCCAAAATAGTTTATGCGCAGCACATTTAATACCACAATATGGTATCCTGCTGAGTGCGTGTTTTCATGGTGATTTTAGACACTTTAAAAATAAACACACCCCATGACGAGGCAAACGGTTTACTTACTTTACATGGAAATCCAAATGTCTGGGGAAATCTATTTTGCCTGCAAGAATTTTCTGATAAATGCCAAACGGGTTGTCATCAAAAAACGGAGGAAACCTGTTAGAAAAACAAACATGTATTTTTAGTGGTGAGTAAGCATGGAAAAAAATCCCCGCTTTGTAAAGATAGCTATTTCTGCTTAACACAGGCAGAAGATAATTTATTTCACATGTACTCTTCCCCGCACACTGAAGTTGTCACGATCTGAAAGCACGTGACACTCAGATGGTTCTAAGAGGCAAGGCATCGTGTGCCGCAGCCCGATGTAAGGGAAGCTCCCTTGGAGAGAATATAAAGACCATTTGAGAGGCAGAAGGCAACTCCTTTGAGGCAGAAGGCAACTCCTTTGAGCATCTTATTCAGAGGGGCCACCAGCCCATTCCTTAACTGTGCACTAAACACTGGACGGAAATGCTCTCTCATGTTTACCGGGGTGAATCCACCACCGTGACCAAGCATGGAACTCAAACGTCTCAACAGCGAAAAGATAAGCAGTCCAATTAAAAAATGGACAAGTGGTCTTCACAGACATTTCTCAAAAGAAGACATGGAAAAGGCCAATAGGTATATGAAAAAAATGCTAAGTGTCACTAATCACCAGAGAAATGCAAATCACAACCTCAATGAGGTAACAATCATCTCAACCCAGTTAAGATGGCCATTACCAAAAAGACACTGTAAGCCCAGTACTTTGGGAGGCCGAGGCGGGTAGATAACCTGAAGTCAGGAGTTTGAGAGCAGTCTGGGCGACATGGTAAAACCCCATCTCTACTAAAATTACAAAAATTAGCCAGGCATGGTGGCACGCGTCTGAAATCCCAGCTACCCAGGAGGCTGAGGCAGAAGAATCACTTGAACCCGGAAGGTGGAGGTTGCAGTGAGCCGAGATCATACCATTGCACTCCAACCTGGGCAACAAGAGTGAAACTCTGTCTCAGAAAAAAAAAAAGACACATACACACAAAAATAACAAGTGCTGGTGAGGGTGTGGAGAAAAGAGAACTCTTTTTTTTTTTTTTTAAGACAGGATCTCGCTCTGTCTCCCAGCCTGGAGTGCAGCGGTGCAATCTCAGCTCACTGCAACCTCTGCCTCCCAGGCTCAAGCGATCGACCTGCCTCGGCCTTCCAAGTAGCTGGGACCACAGGTGCCCACCATCACACTGGCTAATTTTTGCACTTTTTGGAGGGGGCGGGGGGTTCACCACGTTGCCTAGGCTGGTCTTGAAGTCCTGGGCTCAAGTGATCCACCCAGCTTGGTCTCCCAAAGTGCTGGGATTACCAGCATGAGCCACCGTGCCTGGCTAGAAAGGGAAGTCTCATGCAATGTTGGTGGGAATGTAAACTAGTAGAGCCACCATAGAGAAGAGTATGGAGGTTCCTCAAAAAACTAGAAATGGAACTCCCACACGACCCGGCCATCACATTACTAGGTATCTGTTCAGAGGAAAGGAAGCCATGATATCGGAGAGACATCGGCGCGCCCATGTTTACCGCAGCACTATTCACAACAGCCAAGAGAGGGAATCAACCTAGGTGTCCACCAGCAGATGAGCAGACAGTAAAGAAAAGGTGCCATCTACACACAGTAGAATACTATTCAGCCATGAAAAGGAATAAAATCCTCTGATTGGCAGCAACACGGATGAAACTGGAGGACGTTACGTTAGGTGAAATAAGCCAGGAAAAGAACATTAAACAGTACTTGTGCTTACTCATACATGAAAGCTATAAAAAGCTAATCTCCTGAAAGGATAAAGAAGAACAGAGGATACTAGATTCTGGGAAGGGAAGAAGGGAGAGATAGGGAGAGGTTTGTTAAAGGATATAAGATAGGAGGAATATGTTCCAGTGTTCCTTAGCCTTGTAGGGTGACCATAATTAGCAATAAAACGTCGTACAGTTTCAAATAGATACAGGATATTCAATGTTCCTAACACAAAGAAATGGCAAATAATTGAAATGATGGATATGCTAATTAACCCTGATCTGATTACTCCATTCTTTGTATCAAAGCATCACTGTGTACCCCATGAATATATACAATTACTATGTGTCAATTTAAAAAATAAAATAAGCCTGGGAAATATGGCAAAACCCAGTCCTTAAAAAAAAAAATTTAGCTGAGTGTGGTGGTGCACACATGTAGTCCCAGCTACCTGGGAGGCTGACAGGGGAGAATCGCTTGAGCACAGGAGGTCAAGGCTGCAGTGAGCGGTGATCACATCACCACACTCCAGCCTGGGTGACAGAGTGAGACCTTGTCATAACATAAAATAACATAACATAACATAAAGTAAAATATAGGCCGGACGCCGAGGCTCATGCCTGCAATCCCAGCACTTTGAAAGGCTGAGGCGGGCAGGTTACTTGAGGTCAGGAGTTCCAGACCAGCCTGGCCAACATGGTGAAACCCGTCTCTACTAAAAATACAAAAATTTGCTGGGCATGGTCGCTGGTGCTTATAATCTCAGCTACTCAGGAGGCTGCGGCAGGAGAACTGCTTGAACCTGAGAGGCAGAGGTTGCGGTGAGCTGAGATCGTGCCACTGCACTCCAGCCTGGGTGACAGAGCGAGACGGAGTACATAAATGAAATAAAATGTAAAATAATTGTTACAGTTTACAGTGGTAAATACGCCACTATGGCCAAGAACAGGACATCTTTCTCGAGGCTTCCTTCAGTCTACAGCACAAGCAGTACCTGATATGTCCTGCCTTGGAGAGCTCGGTACTGAGCCGGCTTGCACGGCACTATAAGGCACCCTCAATAAACTGCAAGTGAACGTCAGTGAACTACATTTTTTTTGAGACAGGTCTTGCTCTGTTGCCTCCAGGCTGGAGTACCGCAGCGTGATCCTGGCTCACTGCACTGAGCCTTGACCTCCAGGGCTCAAGCTATGCTCCCACGTCAGCATCCTGAGCAGCTGGGGCTACAGATGCACACCACCACACCAGGCTGATTTTTGTTTTTTTTTTTTTAACTTTTGGTAGAGACGAAGTCTCACTATGTTGCCCAAGCTGGTCTCAAACTCCTGGGCTCAAGTGATCCTCCCACTTCAGTCTTCCAAAGTAATGGGACTACAGATGTGAGTCACCACACCCATCACTGAATTTCTTTATACTCCTCATTCACGGAACAGTATGTGGCAAGCAACAGGTGATCAATAAATGTGTATAGGCCAATGAAAGAGCCCGAGTTTATCATATTTTTCTTTTTTGTGAGACAAGGTTTGACTCTGTCACCCAGGCTGGAGTGCAGTGGTGCAATCATAGCTCACTGTAGCCTTGAACTCCCCCAGGAGGCCATCCTCCCACCTCAGCCTCCCATGTAGCGGGGATAACAGGTGTGTGCCACCATGCCCTGGCTAATTTTTTGACTTTCTATAGGGATGCGGTCTCACTATGTGACTACTTTTAAGGTGCAGGAGCACAGTCTGTATTTGTAACTGAGACTGGGTGGTCTGCAAAGCTGACCAAAGCTCTTTGCCCCAAGAAAACCATTTCTTGACCCCTGAAGACCAGGAAAAAGACAGAAATACATGCAAATACAGCCTTGAAAATAGCGCTGTGTGTGTGAAAACAAGATTGTCATGCTATGCTTTGTTGACTGTAGTAAAAAGATTGCAGTCCTGCTGCAGAAACCAACAGACTTTAGTAATATCTAGAAATTTTAGAAATATGTGAAATAAACTAAAAAACATATATACTTAAAACTGCAAAGACCAAGATAAATCCAAGAACACCTAGAAGTCAACTGTATTAGTCCATTTGCAGTCTGCTGTAAAGAACTACCTGAGACTGGGTAATTTATAAAGAAAAGAGATTTAGGCCAGGCACAGTGGCTCATGCCTGTAATCCCAGCACTTTGGGAAGCCAAGGCAGGCAGATCACGAGGTCAAGGAGATCGAGACCATCCCGGCTAACATGGTGAAATCCCGTCTCTACTAAAAATACAAAAAATTAGCTGGGCGTGGCAGCGGGCGCTTGTAGTCCCAGCTACTCAGGAGGCTGAGGCAGGAGAATGGCGTGAACCCAGGAGGAAGAGCTCACAGTGAGCCGAGATAGTGTCACTGTACGCCAGCCTGGGTGACAGAGCAAGACTCCGGCTCAAAAAAAAAAAAGAAGAAGAAGAAGAAGAAAAATAAAAGAAAGAAAAAGAGATTTAATTGACTCTCAGTCCCGCACGGCTGGGGAGGCCTGAGGAAACTTACAAATCATGGCGGAAGGCGAAGGGGAAGCAGGGCACATTTACCTGGTGGCAGATAAGTGACAGTGAGCAAAGGAGGAAGTACTACACTTTAAAACCATCAGATCTCCTGAGAACTCTCACGAGACAGTACTAGGGCAATGTTGCAGAAACCACTCCCATGATCCAACCACCTCTCACCAGGTCCCGCCTCCAACACTGGGGATTACATTTAAACATGAGATTTGGGTGGGGACACAAAGCCAAACCACATCATCAACCAGTAAGTGTATACTACACACCTACATGTCCGAGGCACAAGTTGTACTTCTGAGATTTTCTCATACTGACCAGGACAGAGACTCATATTGGCTCAAAGTCATGTTTTCTATTTTTTTTTAACTTTTGGTAGAGACGAAGTCTCACTATGTTGCCCAAGCTGGTCTCAAACTCCTGGGCTCAAGTGATCCTCCCACTTCAGTCTTCCAAAGTAATGGGACTACAGATGTGAGTCACCACACCCATCACTGAATTTCTTTATACTCCTCATTCACGGAACAGTATGTGGCAAGCAACAGGTACTCCAATTCAGGTATTCTAGCAATGGAAATACCTTACAAAATGGAGCTTTCAAATGATACCCTCACTGATGATCAGAAATGCCAATGAGCAAAAATAATTCTCTTGTAGATTCCAAATCACTTCCTGACCTTAATGAAATTCAGTGGAGTGGGTGGAATGAGAGGTCTCCAGAAAGTTCCATCTGTGATCCTGCCCCACCAACCTGTGAATGGGACCTCATTGGGAAATAGGGTCTTTGCAGATAGAATTAACTCGAGGAGCTTCAGATGACATCATCCTAGAATAGGGTAGGTCCAAATCCAATGACAGGTATCATCGTAAGAGACTGAGGAGGCGGCACACACACAGAGGAGAAGGCCACATGGGGACAGAGGCAGAGATTCAGTGAAGCGGCCACAAGCCCAGGGACTCCTAGAGCCCCCAGGAGCTGGGAGAGGCAGGGAGGATCCTCCCCTAACACCTCCAGAGGGAACTGGATACACCTGTAGTGGATTGAACTGTGGCCTTCAGAAAGATCCGTCCACATCCTAATGCCCAGACCTGGAATGAGACCTTATTTGGCAACAGGGTCTTTGCAGATGTGATTAATTGAAGGATCTTGAGATGAGATCGTCCTGGATTAGGGTGGCCCTAAATCCAATGACAGGTGTCCTTCCTTCTAAGAGACTGAAGGGGAGACAGAGACACAGAGGAGAAGGCCACATGAAGGTGGAGGCAGAGACTGGAGTGATGTGGCCACAAGCCCAGGGACGCCTGGCGCCCCCAGGAGCTGGGAGAGGCAGGAAGGATCCTTCCCTGGAGCGCAGTCCTGAGGCACTTTGATCTCAAACTTCTGGTCTCCAGGACTAGGAGAGGATAAAATTCTCTTGTTTAAACCTTCCAGTCTGTGGTAGTTTCTAACAGCAGCGTCAGGACGTTCACATCTAGAACCACACACATGAACTGTCCAATACACTGCAGTGAAGAAAAATTCAAAGGAAAACAAAGAGGAGAAATACAAAGTACAAAAATGAAAATCAATGGCAGAGGTGACAGAGAAGTGGGGGTGGGTTACATGAGGAAATGAAAGATACTAGAGAAAGGTAAATGATTAGGTGTGTGCGATGTGGCCTTAACACAGCATTTCTTCCTTCTTAAATAACATTTCAGTTGCTCATTTTGCACTTTAGCACGAAGGTGACTTTTCCAATAGCATCTCTCTTTGGTCCACTGGTTCTGGAGTTACGAGCCACCACAACGTACTGATAAACCACCCAGGCCAGGCTGGGAAGCAGAGCTCTGAGTACGGACACTCGTCAGATCTGCGTGTCCGATCTGCGTCAACGCTGCCGCCTCAGACGTGAACAACCTCCCGAGCCCGTCCTCCCTCACCCACCCGCAGCGTTCTCTGTAACAGTAGTTGGGGGACTTGTATTCCTGTTTCTCTCTAGGTTTGGGTGGTGACCCTGTCTGAATACATTCAGCTGTGTGACTTGATCGGGGAAATGCACAAATACAGGAATGGAGCATTAAACTCCAGGAGGAAATGTGTCATACATACCTAAAAACATTTATGGAGAACATTAAACGACGTGCTGTTGGACAGTAGACAATACATAAGATCATGGGAAAGGTATTTAATAAGCAGAAAAAAATAAATAGTAAGTGAGCACTAACTGATGATCTTGCCTGAAAGAAAAAGCAGAGACAGTGTGTGTGTGTGTGTGTGTGTGTGTGTGTGTGTGTGTGTGTGTGTGTGTGTGTCTGAGAAACAGCACTCCTCCGGACGCCTGGGCAGTGCCCTCTGAAACCCTCAAATTTCTGTCTCTAAACATACAGACTGCTTCCAATTCTTACCAAGTGGAGAATAAATTCTCATTATATGGAATTTGGCATTATTAAGCAAGCTAAATTGATCTGTGGTGACAGCTATACTAGTAAGGACAATCTGCTAATCAGCATGAATGCAAGCTCGAGATTTTCACCTGAAAAATTCACGCTCAGGCTAGGCACAGTGGCTCATGCCTGTCATCCCAGCATTTGGGGAAGCCAACGCGGGAGGATTGCTTGAGCCCAGGAGTTCAAGACCAGCCTGGACCACACGGTGAGACCTCGTCTCTACAAAACATTTAAAAATTAGCTGGACGTGCTGGTGTGTGCCTGTGTTCCCAGCTACAGCTTCTGTAGTCCCAAGAGGCTGAGGCAGGAGGATCGCTTGAGCCCAGGAGGTCGAAGCTTCAGTAAGCTATGACTGTACCACTGCATTCTAATCTGGACACAGAACAAGACCCTGTCTCAAAAGAAAAAAGAAAAAAAAAAAAAACAAAAAACACTCATGCAGTGGCTCACGGCTGTCATCCCAGCACTTTGGGAGGCCAAGGCAGGTGGATCTCTTAGAGCCTAGGAATTTGAAATCAGCCTGGGTAATATAGCAAGATCCTATCTCTACAAAAAATTTTTTAAAAATTAGCCAGGTACAGTAACGTGTGCCTGTCATCCCAGCTACTCAGGAGGCAGAGGTGGGGGGTTTGCTTGAGCCCAGGAGGTCAAGGCTGCACTGAGCTGTGACTGCACCACTGCACTCCTGACTGGGCAACAGAGCAAGACTCTGTAATAAAAAGAAAAATGAAAAAAAAAAACCACACCAATTGTGCCACTGGCTCTATCATTTGCCAGTAAAATTTGAATGTAATTATTCCACCTATCTACATCTTCCAGTCAAGTGGACAGTCCAGGCAGAGATGCCCTGGGCGCTGCGAGCTGATGTTCTCCCTTGTACTCAGCTGGGAAAACACCCTCCTAAACTATCGGCCGACACACTCCCTGCCCCACTTCTGAAGGCCGGGGCCGGCCTTGGAAGACGGGTGCTTTGGAAATGCAGTCATGAAAAGGAAGGCAGAGGCTTTTAGAGAAAAGAAGAAAGCCGTCACTAGAATTTCATCCCACCTTGACTTCTTCCTCAAAAATCTTTGTCCCGATACCTTCAGATTAAAATCTAAAATCTAGACCAGGCGTGGTGGCTCATGCCTGTAATCCCAGCACTTTGTGAGGCCGAGGCAGGTGAAACACTCAAGGTCAGGAGTTCGAAAGCAGGCTGGCCAACATGGTGAAACCCCATCTCTACTAAAAATACAAAAATTAGCCAGGCATGGTGGCATGCACCTGTAACCCCAGCTACGCGGCAGGCTGAGGCAGGAGAACTGCTTGAACCCAGGAGGCAGAGGCTGTAGTGAGCTGAGATCACGCCACTGCACTCCAGCCTGGGCGACAGAGAGAGAGTCCCTCTAAAGAAAATAATAATAATAATAATAAATAAATAAATATAAAATCTGTGCTCCTCAGATGAACCAGGGTGGGTGAGGTGGGAGATGAGACAGGGGAATTCAAGGGCCAGATAAAGCGGAAGGAGCAAGCACTGGGGTGTGTGAGGGTTGGGGCTGAGCGGAGAGTTTGAAAATATAGCCCCGGGCGCGTTGGCGTGGGCATCACAGCAGTGGCTCTCAAAGTGCAGTCCCAGGGTGGCTTCCCGACCCCAATTTAGGGATGGGTGAGGTCGTTTTTCTGACTCCAGCTTTGAATAGTGATGAATTTTCTTCCTATGCCTCAACTCAGCAACACGCTATGCAGCACAGCAGACAGGCTGCAGATGAAGGGAGGAGAGGCCAGCAGCCCTTGTGAAAGCTGGACACTAAGAGATTCGCAAAACTCAGAAAACACGGCCAACTTCCTCACGAACGTTTTCTCTCTGTCACCCAGGCTGGAGTGCAGTGGCGAGACCACAGCTCACTGCAGCCTTGACCTCCCAGCCTCAGTGATCCTCCCGCCTCAGCCTCCCAAAGTACTGGGACCACAGGCGTGCACCACCAAGCCCAGGCAATTGGTTTATTTCATTTTATTTTTTGTACAGATGGGGTCTCACTATGTCGCCCAGGCTGGCCTCCAACTCCTGGGCTCAAGTGATCCTCCCACCTCAGCCTCCTGAAGTGATAGGATTACGGGCGTGAGCCACCGTGCACAGCCTGAATGGTTTCAATTCTAGAAAGTGCGGTTACACATTTTTTCCATTAAAAAATGCCATTTATGTTCACCTCTGTGATTATTATTTAACTTCTCATATATATTACTTATGTATTCTGTTTGTTTATATTTCAGTCCCACTTTAATTTCAAATGCAGTCAGCGTGGACAGCTGTAACAAACAGAAATGAAAGTTCTGCGGGTTGTTAATAACTCTGAGCTATGTGTTAAAGGGTTCCCGAGGCCAGCATGTTTGAGAACCACTGCACAATGCCTGACGCTCTCCATGGAAGAGGCTTCATTGCAGAGAGATTCTACCTTCTCTAGAATCTTCTGCACCCTGTCTGCTATGCTGTATTGTCTTAGTTGACACCTATGAGGAAAATTCATCACTATTCAGATCTGTCGTTGGAAAAATGATCTCACCCATCTGCTAAAACACACTTCCGGAACCTGACAGTCCTCTGGGATCCCTCTTTGAGAATCATTGCTGTCATAACTAAGACAAGATGCCCCGGGGCTTTCTCTCACCCTACACTCTGCTCTATGCCATGCGTGCCCCTGTGTTTTGTTCTTGATGCTTTAGCTGATTTTTTTTTTTCTTTTTCTGAGACAGTGTCTTGCTCTGTTACCCAAGCTGATGTGCACTGGTGCAATCTCAGCTCACTGTAGCCTCAACTTCCTGGGCTGAAGCAATCCTCCCACCTCAGCCTCCTGAGTAGCTGGGACTACAGCTACATACAACCGCACCCAGCTAGTTTTATTTTTATTTTTTGTAGAGATGGGGTCCCACTACGTTGCCCAGGCTGGTCTTGAACTCTTGGGCTTAAGCAATTCTTCTGTCTCAGTCTCCCAAAGTGCTGGGATGACAGACAGGCATGAGCCACCGCGTCCAGGCTTTACCTGACTCTTGACACGGAAATGGATGAGAAAAGAGAATAGGATGGGAGAAATCGGAGCTGAGCTTGGGTCCTTGGAAAGTGCATGAGTGATTTTGTTCCAGAATGTGCCACACAATTTTCATCTGACCTAAACATGTCTCGTTCCATGAAAATAAAATCTGCATCATGATATGACCTCCTTCCTAATCACATGGCAGATTTTACCAAACAGATGAAACAGATGTTTTCCCCTGTGCGTAGTGGAAGATTGAGATAACCAGTTAAAGCAATAAAACAGACAAGGCACAGCCTCACTTGATCCTGCTAAGAGTGGGAATCCATCACATGGAGCTGGAATAGGGAAGGTGCAGACACGGGCTGCGAAGGGAGCAGGAGGACTCTGACTGCAGGCCGGCTCCACTTATGTGTGCAGCAACGCCCTCCCTCTAGCCACCAGAAGTTTCTGGGTTGGAGGAGGTGAGGAGAGCAGCTTGGAAGCATTGCTCTCAGAGGCAGGCAACACATACAAAATCAAGATGGTTTCAGAGCTGCTAAGCAGTATAAAGAAAACAGATGGGCTGATCGGACAGGGCATGGCCCAGGAGAACAGGGAGGCCCCAGAGGGCTGTGGGAGCAGGTGACAGGTGAGCCTGCAGCATGTGCAGTGGAAGAGAAAGGGCTAGTCCTGGCCGGGCGCGGTGACTCACACCTGTAATCCCAGCATTTTGGGAGGCTGAGGCAGGTGGATCACTTGAGGTCAGGAGTTTGAGACCAGCCTGGCCAATATGGTGAAACCCCCTCTCTACTAAAAATACAAAAATTAGCTGGGCGTGGTGGCACACACCTGTAATCCCAGCTACTCAGGAGGCTGAGGCAGGAGAATTGAACCTGGGAAGCAGAGGTTGCAGTGAGCCAAGATTGCACCACTGCAGTCCAGCCTGGGTGACAGAGCAAGTCAAGAAAGCAGAGGTTACAGTGAGCCAAGATTGTGCCACTGCACTCCAGCCTGGGTGACAGAGCGAGATGGAACAGAAAGGAAAGGAAGAAGGAAAGGAAGAAGGATAGGAAAGGAAGAACGAAAGGAAAGGAAAGGAAGAAGGAAAGGAAAGGAAAGGAAAGGAAAGGAAAGGAAAGGAAAGGAAAGGAAAGGAAAGGAAAGGAAAGGGGAACTAAGAGGGAAAAGGAAAAGGAAAAGGAAAGGAAGAAGGAAAGGAAAGGAAAGAGGAAAAAAGAGAAAGGGGAAAGGGGAAAGAGGGAAGGGGAAAGAGGGAAAGGGAAAAGGAAAGGAAGAAGGAAAGGAAAGGAGAGGAGAGGAAAGGAGGAAAGGAGAGGAAAGGAAAGGAAAGGAAAGGAGGAAAGGAAAGAAAAGGAAGAAGGGAAGGGAGATGGGAAGTGAAGGGAGAAGGGAAGGGAAAGGAAGGGAGAAGGGAAGGGAAAGGAAGGGAGAAGGGAAGGGAAGGAAGAAGGGAAGGCAGGAAGGAGAGAGAGAAAGGGGGGGAGGGAGGGAGAGAGGAAGGAAGGAGAGAGGGAGGGAGGAAAAGAAAAGAAAAGAAAAAAGAAGGGAGGAAGGAAGCCAGCCTTTGGGCAGGGGGACAGGTCAGGCTTCCTGGCATGTTTAAAAAGCAGTGGGAAGACGAAGGGCCAGGCTGTTGTCTAAGGGGGGTGGACAACCCACAGACAGACCATCTCAGAACCTCATATGGTAACAAGCTTCCGATTCTGCTCCAGTCATCCAGGAAGCAACAAGCGGGCTCCCAGGGAAGAGGGGCACAGCTGGTGGGCGCGTGGACAGGATGCCTGCAACTGCTTCCAGGAAAATGTACTGCAGGCGGAGGGGATGCAGGAGACAGTGAGAAGGCTTGGGGTGGTCCAGGCAACCTGAAGCTGGCCAGAGCTGGGGAAGAGCACAGGAATGCCTGGGAGAGTTGGGGTCAGCGAAGCTGGTTAACTCTCAAAACACCCACCCATGTGAAAAGACACAGGGCTGCTGAGAAATTGAAAAAACAATATTCACCCAGAAATAGACTCTAATTAGAAAAAAGGAAAATAAAAAGAGGCCTACTGTGAATCAATAGCTCCCTGCCTCATGAAATGCACAGGTCAGCAGACTGGGCTTTGATTGGGAGATGGTTATTCATTTAATTATTCACTTAATTTTTTTTTTTCTTTTTTTTTTTTTGAGATGGAGTCTTACCTCTGTTGCCCAGGCTGGAGTACGGTGGTGCGATCTTGGCTCACTGCCACCTCCCTGCCTCCCAGGTTCAAGTGATTCTCGTGCCTCAGACTCCCGAGTAGCTGGGATTACAGGCACTATGTCCGGGTTTTTTTGTATGTGTAGTAGAGATGGGGGTTTGACCATGTTGGCCAGGCTGGTCTCCAACTCCTGACCTCAGGTGATCCACCCACCTCGGCCTCCCAAAGTGTTGGGATCACAGGCGTGAGCCATGGTGCCTGGCCTAATTATTCATTTTCAATTAGCCTAATGATTTATTACATTATAATTAGGTTATTTTCTATTCTATTATATTCTAATATATTTAAATATTCCAATATGTTATAGCCTATTAACAATTCTCATAACTTTATATAATAATTCTAATACAGTCATTCTAATGACTGGGGGGGTAATATTCTATTCTTTTTAAATTTATTTTTATAAATTTTTAACTTCAACATACCTTGAAACTAATACTGTTTTAATTATAGTCTAATAATTATATGCTGTATTCTAACAATATTATGTTCTAATAGTATACTGTATTCTAATAATAGTCTACTCTATCCTATAATCAGTAAAATTTGGGGCACATGAACCTCACTCTATTTAAAACTATTAGACTACAGGATACAACAATCCTCAGGCAACACTGCCCTCGTGTGGTCAGTGTTATCACTGAAGGAAAATGTGGTGCTTTTCCTCGGTTGGATGCTGATCAATATGCCTAAGTGATTTTTACAACCTTCTGAGTTTGCCTGGGACATAATGGGCTAGAGTGCATATTGAGAAGTTTAGTTCTATACGATTTGTAGGCATGTCTCAGCAAAGAGTAATGGAAAATTCAAAAGACCAACAGGCAGGTAGGTAGGTAGATTATTGATAGCTAGATAGACAGAAAGGTAGAGATAGATGGATAGGTAGGTATGTAGATGATTGATAAATAGATAGATACATAGAAAAGCAGACAGATGAATAGGTAAATAGATGATTGATAGATGGATAGGTAGGTAGGTAAACAGTTACATAGAAAGATGATAAATAGATGGATAGGCAGATAAATAGGAAGCAGATGGATAGATTGGTATATGAATGACAGATGATAGGTAAATACATAGATAACAGGTAGGTAGACAGATAAAAAGATTGTAGAGATAAAGAGATGGAGACAGAGAGATGGATATATAAATATATAAATGACAACTTAGATGACAGATAACGATAAATAGATAAACATATACATGCATACATAATAGGTAGCAGACCATAGAGACAGACAGGGATAGGTGTGTGGGTGAGTGGATGAATGGATGGATGGATGAAGGGGTGGGGGGGTGGATGGATGGATGCATGGATAAATGAAGGGGTAGGTGGGTGGATGGATGGATAGATGAAGGGGTTGAGGGGTGGGTAGGTGGATGGATGGATGAAGGGAAGGGGTTGGGGTGGATGGATGGATGAAGGGGTTGGGGGGTGGGGGAGTGGATGGATGAAGGGGTGGGGGGTGGATGGATGAGGGGGTAGGGGAGTGGGTGGGTGGGTGGATGAAGGGGTAGGGGAGTAGGTGGGTGGGCGGATGAAGGGGTGGGGGGGGTGGATGAAGGGGTGGGTGGATGGGTGGATGAAGGGGTGGGGGGGCTGGATGAAGGGGTGGGGGGTAGATGGATGAAGGGGTGGGGGGTAGATGGATGAAGGGGTAGGGGGGTGGGGGGGGGGATGGATGGATAGATGAAGGGGTAGATGGATGGATGGATGGATGGATGAAGGGGTGAGTGGATGGATGGATGAAGGGGTGGGTGGATGGATGAAGGGGTGGATGGATGGATGAAGGGATGGGTGGGTGGATGGATGGATGAAAGGGTGGGTGGATGGATGAATGAAGCGGTGGGTGGATGGATGGATGAAGGGGTGGATGGTCGAATGGATGAAGGGGTGGGTGGATGGATGGATGAAGGGGTGGAGGGGTAGATGGGTGGATGGATGGAAAAGTATATAAACATAGATAAACAGATGGGTAGATGGATGGATGATAAACAATATACATGGATAGGCAGACAATGAAATACAGGTGTTTGTGGGTTCCACTCTCCTCCTGTGGCATCTCAGGCTCCAGTTTTGTGGTGGAGTTCTTTGGCAGTGCTTGTTCAACATCGTTCTGATCCCCAAGCTAGTGTGGGAATTAACGGATTCACTTTCTTCATAAAAGATGGCAGAGATAAGCACATGGGACGATGACCCCTGTCTGCTCCCCAAACAAAAGTCAGTGACTGCCTGGATTTCCTAAGGTGGATGTTAGAATGTCACATGCTCCACACCCCCAGGAACAAGCGCTGGGTCTGGGTGCTCCCGCCAGCAGGATCTGGCTGAGACACGCCTTCCAGGCAGGAGAATGCCTCTCCTCCTTCCCTCCTTTGTTTCCAACTGAAAGGGAAAGTTTCCCAGTAAAAATCTCTGGTCTTGACCCCCTGCAGGGAATCAGCGAGATGTGAGCGAGGATCTGGCTTTTGCGACAACGGAAGGCACTCAGAGGATACGCTGGTGTCTGTCTTTGAGACTCAGGGGCAAGCAGAAAAAAGAAGGAAACAGGAAAAGAGAGAACATAGAAGGCAGAGTGTCGGCTGTGGCAAAGCACGGCAGAGGATCCCCCAACCGGTGTTCTGGGCCCTCGCAGGCTGGGCTTCCTCTCGTCTTCATCCCAGAGAGGACAGCCTTTCGTGCAGAGCCACACAGTGCAACAGTTCCTCTGCACACACGTAGCTCACTCCTTCCTACAGGTTCCTTTCTGGAAAAGTGCCACGCTACTGAGTCGTCTTAGGGAATTAATGGACATGCTGGGTACTAACAACGGAATGAGGATGACGCCCACGTCCTGGGTTTCCAAGTGTTGCATGCTTCCTTTGCGTTTCTGGTCAAGTCATAGTGGAGTTGTCCCAGGCACATGCTAGACTCGAACACTCAATCATGCTGACATCCCAACAAATGACCGACCTCTCTGTTATGTGGTGGCAGGGAGGATGGCACCTCCCCTGACTTCCAAATGTCACCCAACACAGGGATCACAGGCGCTGGAACCAGAGCAACTCCATCTTGAACAGGGGCCGGGTAAAATGAGGCTGAGACCTACTGGGCTGCATTCTCAGATGGTTAAGGCATTCTAAGTCACAGGACGAGATAGGAGGTCGGCACACAAAGACCCTGCTGATAAAACAGGCTGCTACTAAGCTGGCCAAATCCCTCCAAAATCAAGATGGCGACAACAGTGACCTCTGATCGTCCTCACGGCTCATTATACATTAATTATAATGCATTAGGTACTAAAAGACACTCCCGCCAGCACCATGACAGTTTACAAATGCCACGACAACGTCAGGACAGGGCGTTACCCTATATGCTCTGAAAAGGGGAGGAACTCCTCAGCTACAGGACTTGCCCACCCCTTTCCAGGAAAACTCATGAAAAATCCACCCCCTGTTTAGCGTATAGTCAAGAAATAACCATCAAAATAGCCAACCAGCAGCTCTCGGGCCTGCTCTGCCTAAGGAGTAACCATACTTTTATTCTTTTACTGTCTTAATACACTTTCTTTCACTTTATGGACTTTACCCGAATTCTTTCTAGCGAGAGATTCAAGAACCCTGTGTTGGGGTCTGGGTTGGCACCCCTTTCCTGTGCCACAGGTGTGCAGTTTTAGGAGAGAACATATTCTCACCTTCCTCGCCGGCTGTTCACGCAGAAGCCACTCAATTGTATTTGGCTGATTTACCTTGACCCAACCTGTGCCCTCCTGAGCTCTGCAGGTTACTTCAGCAAGGGTCTGTGCAGAAGATTCATTTTTTACTTTAATTTCTGAATTCTTTTTAAGACTGACTAAACACAGAAGTGATAAGGGGGAAAAGAGGAGAGCAAGGAGTTCAATCTGTAGCTAACTGTGAAAACCAACTGAGATAACTCACTACCTTCAGAGCAGCCCAGAACGTTAATTTTATATTTAAGGAAGATATGGATATTTCAATACAAAAATCTCAACGGACATGCATGGGTGGTTCCTTCACAAGTTTAGGTTCTTTGCCTCTTATTCAAACAAGCTCAACTGCTAATTCACATTGCCAACCTCAGCAGGGCAGCAGATGTGTGTGCAGCCACACCGTGTGTCTGTGATACGCACGTACTGTTTTCAAGGTTACAGAAACGCCGAGGGGATGAATGGGTGGGGGAAGGGGGTGGCCTGTAAGATGAAGATTCTCTACGGAGACTCCACTTACCCCGAGAGCATCTCGAATATCAGGATGCCGAGGGCCCACCAGTCCACGGCCCTTCCGTGGCCCTTGCTCTGAATGACTTCCGGGGCCAGGTACTCGGGTGTTCCACAGAGGGTCCAAGTCCTATATAGGCGACAGAGACAGACCCCCACAAAACTCAGTGGTGCTTGGCTAATGCAGTCACCTTAGAAGCTCTGATTGTTACAATAACTTAGTTGAGTAAAACCACCCTCCCTTTACCCTCCTGTGCACACATTTTACTGTGTCAAGACAGTAACATTGTTTTTGCTGATTCCTTTCCATAGTAACATTTCTTAACTGGCTTGGAAATTAAAGAATTGGTTTTATCATCCTTGCTACTGTTGCTGGTACTGTTACCACTGTTACTCAGAAGCAAAAAAAAAAAAAAAAAAACTCAGTTTTTTTGAGTTATTTATACCTGTCTTAGTATAAATCATAAAGAATAAAATTACTTAATTAAAGGAAAAAGAACGAGATCACGCCCTCTGCAGCAGCGTGGATGGACGTAGAGAGGCCATTCTCCTAAGTGGACGCACATATTCTCACTTATACGTGGGAGCTAAACACTGGGTATACACAGACACGGAGACGGGGAAAAACAGACACCGGGCCACTGGAAGGTGAAGGACAGGAGGATGAGGATGGAAAATCTAACTGTCACGTACGATGCTTATTACGTGGGTGACAAAATAATCGGTACACAAAGTGGCATACAGTTTACCCATGTAACAAACCTGCACATGTATCCCTGAACCTAAAAGTTTTTAAAATAAATAAATAAATAAAATTAAGTAAAAAAGAAAATCCTTTATCCCCTCGCCACCCCCCCCCCCCAAAAAAAAAGTGGCAGTGAAAAAGAATAACTCAAGAACTCACTTAGGCCAGGCATGGTGGTTCACACCTATAATCCCAGCACTTTGAGAAGCCAAGGTGGGCAGATCACTTCAGCCAGGAGTTCAAGACCAGCCTGGCCAACGTGGCGAACTCCATCTCTACTAAAAATACAAAATGAGCCGGGCGTGCTGATGTGTGCCTATAGTCCCAGCTACTCGGGAAGCTGAGGCAGGAGAAATGTTTGAACCCAGGAGGCGGAGGTTGCAGTGAGCCGAGAATGTGCCACTGCACTCTACACTCCAGCCTGGGCGACAGAGCAAGACTGTCTCTCAGAAAAGAAAAAAAAAGGTGCAAGAGCAGAGTCTGTACTGTAACTGAGACTGGATGGTTTGCAAAGTTTACATTCGTTCTCTTCGGCTCTTTACACCCCCACCCCCACCCCCCACAAAAATTTTCTTGCCCCCTGGAAACCAGTGTAAAGACAAAAACACACTTCCTCCCCTGCATGCCATTTTCCTTTAAAAGTGCCTGCTTTGTGCTCCAAAAGCAAAGTGGTGGCCTCAAGCAGGAAGCCTGTACTTCTTCCCCTAAGAAAGCTCTGGAATAAAAAACCACTTTCTTTATACCGGACCTCGCCCTTGCTAATTGCACTCTGCAAACGGCGAGCGGCTGAACCTGCATTTTGGTTACAGAAGCATCTGCTAAACAAAGTCAGGGAAAGATAACAAGGACCGCAGCAGAAGCTGGAAGACTCATGGGCTGGACAGGAGCTGAGCATCAGTAATCCCAGAGAGGGGGCCGTGTCTGGGCCACACTCCATTGGCGCTCTACTGCTGGGTAGAATGTCGCTTCGGGCTTTCAGCAATTCAGACCCGTAGCACACCTCCAAGCCACATCCACCCTTCCTGCCAAGGGCTGCCTTGGTGTGTGGAGCCTGTCTGTAGACAGGCAGGAAGAAGAACACCTTCGGAGGGAAAAAATATATAGATGCTTTGCAAAAGACCCTTCCCTTCCACCAGTCAAATCAATAAAAGAAGAAACTCTTATTTTGTAAGTTGAATGTAAAGAGAACAAAAAACAAGTTCCACAGAGTCTGGTAATGTACATGTTTATCCACTCTCAAGTTCTTTGCACAATGTATCAAGCATGTGTAAAGCCTATTTTATACCCAGCACATGTTGCCTGAGTCCGCCCTGTTTACAGTGGTGTGGGCATGTATCTTGGCTTCAGCTCCTCAGCTTCCTGCTTGCAGGAACCCACCCAAAATGTTGTTACTGGTATCTCTCCTTCCCTTCCCCACCACACCTCTGTACCCCACCTCTTTCCAGACAACAGACTTTTCCACATTAATCTGTAAGCCCTCGGGATAACAACAAACTGGCTGCCATCCAAATTTCAAATTCTGTCAGCCATCCATGAAATCAAAGTACCACAAGGTCAGGCATGGTAGTTTACAACTGTAATCCTAGTACTGTGGGAGGTTGAGGCAGGAGGATTGCCTGAGGCTAGGAGTTTCAGACCAGCTTGGGCAACATAGCAAGACCACTCCTTTACAAAAAAAAAAAAAAGCCAGGTGTGCTGAAGTGCACCTGTAGTCTCAGCTAGTCAGGAGGCTGAGATGGGAGGATCACTTGAGCCCAGGGGGTCAAGGCTGCAGGGAGCATGATAGTGCCACTGTATCCCAGCCTGGGCAACAGAGCAAGACACTGTCTCAAAAAAAAAAATACTGCAGGATCTAGCAGATGTAAGTCAGAAAACCAGGAAAGAAGACAAGGAGAGAAATTGAGTCCTCTTCCCACGGAAGAATGTGGAAGGGACTTACTCTCTATCTGCAGGTTAGATCTAACTATGGAACAGAGATCACCACGTGGTCCTGTTAAGTGCTTCTCACTCATTAGAATTAAGTCTACAAATGGAAAGTACAATGCACACTATTTCAGAAACATGCTCTCCCCTGCCCTGCCCTGCCCAGCAGTTGAATCAATTCCAAGTACACCCCGGCTGCTTCGACGCACGACACTTCTATCATTCTGCAAGACGAGTGACTTATTGGCCTGCTAGTTTTGTATTTCCACCTTGCTAGCCCATCCAAAGTGGCCTGAAAGTAGCTAAAAGCCTAGATCTTAGCTGATATGAAGCCCAGGTAGAGGCCACAGGTCATGCTACCGGCATTAGCTGCAACTTCTCCACTTACCTTTTGAAAGATGAGATTCTTTTTGGCTCTGTGTTAGGGAAAGGACACACACCTAAGGCTGTATAAGTTTCCAGGTTCTGACTTGCCTCAGAAAGACTTTGGCCCCATTAGAGTCACTCCTTCCTGCAAAAACCCCAATGCCTCACTAGATGTACAAAGAGACATACGCTGCTATGGAGAGATGTCGACTGCGTGAGTATGAGATGAGACAGTCTGAGTGTTGTGTCGACACCACTGGTCTGGACAGTGAATTATCCACTTCCCTGTTCCTGTCTCCTTTTGCTCACCTGCCTTTTGGGTAGAAGGAAGGTGACACCTGCTGTTCTGTTTTCTCACTGTTCTTAGTTTCACTATGGCCAGGGGGAGGGGAGGGAGGAGGCCACGTTAACGAAGCAGAAACAGAGCTAAGGATAGGATTCTCTGTAAAGTATAGATATCCAATGACTCCTGTGTTCTGAATGCCCACGCGTTCCACCACACCTGCACTGGTTGGACTGTGTACCCCCCAAAGTCCTAAACCCCAGTATTTGTGAGTGGGACCTCATGTGCAAACAGGATCTTTGTAGCTGCAGTCAAGTTAAGAAGAGATCATCCTGGCTTAGGATGGGGAATAATTGCTTAACAGGTACAGGTTCTCTTTTGGGATGACGAAATGTTCTGGAACTAGAGAAAGGTGATGGTTGCACGACACGGTAAATGCAATAGATGCCACTGAATTGTGCACGGCAAGATGGTTCAAATGGGCTGGCTACAGTGGCTCATGCCTGTAATCTCAACGCTTTGGGAGGCCAAGGTGGGAGTATCACTTGAGCCTCAGGGTTCCAGACCAGCCTAGGCAACGTAGCAAGACCCTATCTGTACAAAAATATTTAAAAATTAGCCAGGCATCGTGGCTCACACCTCTAGTCTCAGGTACTCAGGAGGCTGAGAGAGGAGGATTGCTTCAGCCTAGGAGTTTCCAACTCCTAGGTGATCACACCACTGCACTCCAGCTTGGCTGACAGAGAAAGACCCTGTTCTGAAACATTTAAAATGTTAATAAAGATGGTTATGATGGTACATTTTAAGCATATTTTACCACAGTAAAAAGAGAAAAAGAGGTCGGGCATGGTGGTTCATGCCTGTAATCCTAACACTTTGGGAGGCCGAGGCAAGTGGATCACGAGGTCAGGAGTTCAAGACCAGCCTGGCCAAGATGGTGAAACTCCATCTCTACTAAAAACTACAAAACTTAGCTGGGCACGGTGGCAGGCACCTGTAATCCCAGCTACTCAGGAGGTTGGGGCAGGAGAATCGCTTGAACCTGGGTGGCAGAGGTTGCAGTCAGCCGAGATCGTGCCACTGTACTCCAGCCTGGGCAACAGAGTGAGACACTGTCTCAAAAAAAAAAAATAGAAATGGATGACATCTCCAAGCTGAGTTTCAGTCCAGTCCCTCTTACGTCCTAGCAGGTGGCATCACCAGCCTCACTTTCTGTCTCTCCTCACGGCTTTATGACATGGTGAGCATGTCACTCAGCTAACAGGGACATGGTGGGGCTCAGGAGGAAGGACAGCTGATGAGAGCTTTTACACTTGATTACAGATACAAATGCATTTTTTTCCTTTTTATCAGAAAAGTATGAGCCAGTGTTTTGTCTGAGTTTGGTAATGCAGGAAATAGATATTAGCTCAGTACTCATAGTGAAAATACTACATTGCATTTTCTTATAGGATCTGGGGTTACAATGAAAAAGCAGGGTGTGGGATTTTTCATAAAAATGGAAGATTTTGTCATTTTTTTTTTATGGGGACACAATCACAGTTCCTAGAACTGTCTGATGGGAACAAACAGTTGAGAATTTCAGGCCCATGAAGGGAGAAGGTGCATGTCTGCAAGCATGGGACAGCTTCTGACGGCCAGCCCAGGTGCTGGGAGGGGTTTCCTCCATGACAATGGCTCCTAGACACCACTGACCAACCTCGGCACAGTAATACCCACCTCCTAGTATGAACTACAGCAAAGTTCAAGGGAAAGTAGCAACACGACTGCAAATAGACTCGACATCTCAGGCCCTCCTTGGCTTCCGTCAAATACTCAAAGTCAGAAACTAAGGGAAAACGTCTCAAGTAACTAGAAAGACTTTTCCGGTGTTACGAAATATATATAAAACAATTATGTATTTACAAATGTATATGTTTAAATTTGAACTTATAATCTAAACAGTAAATGTGTAACACATACTAATATATAAATTTAAATTTTAAACATATATTTATAAAATTATATATAAAACTGGATAATAATGTATAATTATAGCTACATATAATTTTCTAAATATACTTATATCATAATTTATGAGCATATATAATTATTTGGTAGTCATGTTTATAACTATAAAATTAAATATGTAACATTAAATATAAAATTGTATCCGTTTATTATATATTTAATTGTATTAAATGATTTATTTTTAAATGATTATTTTAACTAAAAATTACATTATATTTATTTAATATATAATTATAATCTGAATATATTAATAAATTAACATATACATGTTATGTTACATTAGTAATAAAGAGATAAATATATTTAAATATATAAATTTAATGTAGGATATATTATGTGCAATTAAATATTACAATTATATAGTTATTTATAATTATATACATAATTATGATTTTATATGTATAATTTTCAATTGTAAAATACACATAGCATAGAATTTTCCATTTTAAGCATTTTTAATTGTATAGTTCAGTGGTGGGAAGTCCGTCGACCTTGGTGTTCAACCCTCCCCACCATCCACTGCTGGAACTTCTTCATCATTCCAAACAGAAACTCCGTCCTCATTAAACGTCATCTCCCCCTACCCTGCACCTCCCCAGCCCCTGGCACCCACCATTCTATTTTCTGTCCCTATAATCTGAAAGAATCTAGGGCCCTCCTACAAGTAGAATCACACAATATGAGACCTTTTTGGTCTGGCTTATTTCATCCAATATCATGTGTTCAAGGTTTATCAACATGTAGAATGTGTCAGAATTATACTCCTTTTCATGGCCAATAATATTCCACTGCACAGACAGAGCTCCTGGCCAATTTTAACCAGTTCACAAAGCAAATGGCCTGGCTCAGGGGTGGGCAAATATTTTGTGTAGAGAGCCAGATGGCAAATATTTTAGGCTTTGTGAATCACAGGGTCTCTGTTACAAATATCCAACTCTGGTACTGTAGCTCAAAAGCCCCCAAAATGTGACTGTGTTCCAATAAAACTTTATTAACAGACACACAGGGGGCTGGATTTAACCTATGCAAGGCTAATTTTTTTGTTTTTGATGTTTTGTAGAGACGAGGTCTTGCTATGTTACCCAGGCTGGGCTTTTTTAAAAAAAAAGTTTTGTCAGATTAAAAGGCCACTGAAGTTCTTTTTGAAAGGGAGTTATCTGTTAGAGATAGGATGAAGTACACCTGCTTTCAAATAACTCAAGAAACAAATGGGCGAAGGAAAAAAAAAAAACAAAGTGGCAAAGCTTTGATAACAATCGAAGCTGGGTGATGGGGCCATAAGGTTTCAACGTGAACTACTCTCTCTACTCGTGTGTGTGTGTGTGTGTGTGTGTGTGTGTGTGTAAGGGGTAAGTAGTAATNAGGGGAGGGGAGGGGAGAAGAGGGGAGGGAGGGAAGGGGAGGGGAGCGGAGAGGAGGGGAGGGAAGGGGAGGGAAGGGGAGGGGAGAGGAGGGGAGGGAGGGGAGGGAGGGGAGGGGAAGAAAGTGGAGGGGAGGGGAGGGGAAGGAAGTGGAGGGGAAGGGAGGGGAGGGGAGGGAAGTGGAGGGGAAGGGATGGGAGGGGAGGGGAGGGGAGAAGAGGAGGGGAAGGGAAGGAACTGGAGGGAATGGGAGGGGAGGGAGAAGAAGGGAGGAAGGAAGGGAGGGAGGGAGAAAGGAAGGAAGGGAGGGAGAGGCTGAGTACCATAGCTCCCGCCTGTAATCCCAAAACTTTGGGAGGCCAAGGTTGGAGGATTGCTTCAGCTTAGGAGTTCAAGACCGGCCCTGGTAACATAGTGAAACCCTGTCTCTACAAAAAATCAAAAAATTAGCCAGGCATGGTGATGCAAGCCTGTAGCCTCAGCTACTTGGGAGGCTGAGAGATGGAAGGAATGCTTGAGCCTGGGAGTTCGAGGCTGTGGTGAGCCATGGTCGCACTACTGCACTCCAGCCTGGGTGACACAGTGAGACCTTGTCTCAAAAAAGAAACAAAAAACAAAGAAAGAAATTCGTGTCGTGAATAGAATACATTACAACATGCTTAAGTATGTTTTTACCCCATGCTATAAGAGAAAAATGAGAAACGTACTTCTTTCTGGGATATGTTCAAAAATGTTATTCAAGGCCGGGCGCAGTGGTTCACGCCTGTAATCCCAATGCTTTGGAAGGTCAAGGCAGGTGGATACTTGAGGCCAGCTGACCAAGACCAGCCTGGGCAACGTGGTGCAACCAGGTCTCTACTAAAAATACAAAAATTAGCCAGGCGTGGTGGTACATGCCTGTAATCCCAGCTACTTGGGAGGCTGAAATGGGAGGATCGCTTGAGCCCAGGAGGCTGAGGTTGCATGAGCCAAGATCCCACCACTGCACTCCAGCCTGGGTGACAGAGTAAGACCCTGTCTTAAAAAAAAAAAAAAAGGTTATTCAAGATGGGGCCTCCCTGTTTAGTTCCATCTATTCTGTAGTGGTCTACGATACAGTGGTGAATTTAAGTTTTATTCAAAAGGCACATGTACTGTTTGAATCCTGAATCAGAGGCAGGGCCATGTACCTGCCCCCATGCACACAATTTCCCTGGGGTTGGGCCAGAAGAGAGATGCTTCATTACAAAGAGGGTCAAAAAAAACAAGGAGAAAAGAGTACCCACAAAAAAAAAAAGTTTCCAGAAGCTACACTACCCATACAGAGGAAGATGCAGTTCTTTGCAAAAGCAATCTATCAAGATGGTAATGAGGCATTTTCTAAGATTTTCACATGTTCATTAAGTACAATAATCGCTGCATGTTATATACTAAACTATCTTCGTCCATTTAAATAGACATCATGAATTAACTGGACAGTAACATGGTTTGTCAAACTTATAAACAAGTGAATATATGAAATATTTTATCTCTGGTTTGTTTGAATTAGACTTGCAAATGACTTTAAACGAATTTACTAATATACCGTGTGCTGCCAAGAGAGGGCAGCACGGATGCTGTAAATCAGTATTTTTAAAAATCCTGTCTTTCCTATTCCATGTAAAATGCACCTAATTTCCATGCGTCTTATTTTTGGAAATGTAATACAAGAAATACCACAGGGGGAAATCAGATTGAATTTAAATGCATCATAAAATTTCCCTAGGAGAGCCCTTTTCTAAAAGCCGCCAGAGAAGAGAGTCATTTAGTGTAAAACTGCCCCCGCATCAAGTTTCTCAAAAACGCAGACGGTTTTACAATGTTAAGAGTATAATTAGTGTAATTATCACCTTACCCAACCCCACCACATCAAAGAATATGGAAATATAAGATGTATTTTCTAGGCTTGCCTGACCAAGACAGAAGCCGATAGCCATGTGCCATCCTGGGTATTTGAAATGTAGCTTGTCTACCGAGGAACTGATGTCATTATCTAATTCTACCTTAATTAATTTAATCTAATTGAAAAACCAACACTCAGTGGAGTTACCAACAATCTTTCTGAGGATTTTTCAGCAGCTTGGGCATGTGAATTTACTTTTTATGACTGTTGATTTTATAAATGTAAATTAAACATCCATTGGGAACTAAGCTATGAGGCCTCCGAGGCATAAGAACCATACAATGGACTTTAAGGACTTGGGGGAAAGGGTGGGAGGTGGGTGACAGATAAAAGACTCCATTCTGGGGCCGGGTGTGGTGGCTCACCCCTGTAATCCCAACACTTTGGGAGGCCAAGGCGGGCAGATCACAAGGTCAGGAGATCGAGGCCATCCTGGCTAACACGGTGAAACCCCATCTCTACTAAAAAGACAAAAAGTTAGCCGGGCGTTGTGGCGGGCGCCTGTAGTCCCAGCTACTCGGGAGGCTGAGGCAGGAGAATGGCGTGAACCCGGGAGGCGGAGCTTGCAGTGGGCGGAGATCGCGCCACTGCACTCCAGCCTGGGCGACAGAGTGGGACTCCGTCTCAAAAACAAACAAACAAACAAACAAAAAAGGATAACTGTTTTCTCCTCAATGGAGTATGTGTGTGTGGAAACATACCTATATATAATTGTTCCAGGCTGAAATGTATCCCTTAAACCTTACATGCTGCAGTCCTAACCCCCAGAACTTCAGAATGTGACTATATGGGAAAGAGCGTCTTTAAAGAGGTCATTAAGGTAAAATGAGGTCACTAGGGCGGGTCCTGATCCAACAGGACTGGTGTCCTCATAAGAAGAGGAGACAAGGATACAGACATGCACAGAGAGACGATCCTGTGAGGACACAGGGAGAAGACGGCATCTCCAAGCCAAGGAGAGAGGCCTCAGGAGGAACCAGCCCTGCCCACATCTGGATCTCAGGCCTCAGCCTCCATGACAGTGAGAGGAAAAGGTCTATTCTTTAATGCCCAGTGTGTGGTCTTTTGTCATGACAGACTGGTTAAATGAATGCAATCATGGAAAAAAAATACATATACATGTATTATCAACTGAATGTGTGTGTTCCCCCCAAAATTCCTACGTTGAAATCATCACCACCGAAGTGATAGCGTTAGGAGGTGGGGCCTTTGGGAGATGATGAGATCACGAAGGTGGAGTCTCACGAATGGGATGAGTGCCCTTACAAAAGGGGCCCCAGAGAGCCCCCTCGCCCCTTCCACCATGTGAGGACACAGCAAGAAGGCGCTGTCTATGAACCAGGAAACAGGTTCCCTCCAGGTACACAATCTGTCGCATCTTGATCTCGGACTTCCAGCCTCCAGAGCTGTGAGCCATGAATGTCTGCTGTTGAGGCTGCCCAGTCTATGAGCGTACGTTAGTGCAGCCCACACTGGCTGAGACAACATGTGATGGTTCGTTTCATGTGCTGCTGGGCCGTGGGGTCCCCAGATGTTTGTTCAAACGTTGTTTCGGGGTGTGTCTGTGAGTGCGTTTCCAGAAAAGAAACACATATAATATCATACATATGATATAGTATGATATAGGTATACTATATAATATATAATATAGTATAATACATAGTATAGTATAGTAATATATACTATATATAATACATAGTATGTGTAATATACAATATGTACAATATGTACTATATAGAGTACAGTAATATGTATGATATGACACAGGAATGTTATATATTATATAGTATAATATATAGTATACCTATATGATACTATCATAGTCATAGTATACTATATTATAGTATAATATATACTATACATATATATAATACTATATCATATGTACATAAAATATACTATGTTATATAAAATAATATAGTGTTAGATATATTTCTATTTAATATACATACACAGTGGAAATATATATATACATAATAGAAATATAGATACCAGAAAAAAGTAAGTGCGTGTGTGTGTGAGCAGGTGTGTGTGGAATATGCAATTTGGATTTTTTTGGTTTTTTTTGAGACAGGATCTTGCTCTTTCACCCAGGCTGGAGTGCAGTGGTATAATCACAGCTCACTGCAGCCTCAACTTCCGGGGCTCAAATGATCCTCCAACATCAGCCTCCCAAGTAGCTTGGACTACAGAGATCCACCACCATAATCAACTTTATATATATATATATATATATATATATATATATATATATATATATCTGTAGAGATGGGGTCTCGCTATGTTGTCCAGACTGGTCTCAAACTCCTGGGCTCAAATGATTCTTCCACCTCAGCATCCCAAAGCTCTGGGATTACAGGTGTGAGCCACGGCACCTGGCATTTAATTTCAAGAGATATTGTATCCTATTCGGTGCAGATCTATTTTATAGTCAGGGCAATTCAAACTTGGATATGACTTATTTCCTCATCATTTCGGGTCAACAGTGGAAATGTGGTGTCCGATTTCCTCCACGGTGCGGGTGAGGGAGAGCGACTTCCTGCCCACCGGCTCTTGGCCAGCAATGGCAGCCCACTTAAAATGAGCTGCAGCTCAGCCTGGCTCTCTCATCCCTGGCTGCAAGTGTCTCCCACACATGAGAGTTACACTCTGGTTCCCAGTCTTCCCCTGCCTGACCTGCCACAACTACCACAATCTTTGTCATTGCCAAGCAGCGTAGATCCCGTCTGAGCTCACGTTCCTCTTACCTGTCTACCAGCTTCTTGGCGAACCCAAAGTCCGTGAGCTTGATGTGGCCATCCCTATCCAGCAGGATGTTCTCCGGCTTCAAGTCTCTGTAGACGATCTCCTTGGAGTGCAGGTACTCGATGGCACAGATGATCTCCGCAGAGTAGAAGAGCCCCGTGGTGCTGGAGAAGCGCCCCCGGTTGCGCAGGTAGCTGAAGAGCTCCCCGCCCGGCACGTACTCCATGAGCATGTAGAGGAAGCGCTCGTCATGCCACGTCCAGAACCTGCGGGGACAGCACACGCTCAGGGCCCTGCCAGGGCAAGGCAGGGGGTACGCCGTCAGCTAGGTGTCAGCACATGCTCAGGCCCCGCCAGGGCAGGGCGGCGATATGATGTCAGCTAGGTGTTGGCGTATAGATGCAGCTAGATGCCAAAATGTGTGTACAGACAGATGGCAATAGCCAGGGACAGATGTCGGGACATGGAGCACACAGATATCAGCACATGGGTAAAGACGGATGCTAACATATGGGTACAGATAGGTGTTCAAATGCACATACACACAGATGTTACGATGTGCTTAGAGACAGATGTTAGGATATGGTGTACATCGGGGCTGACATATGGGTGTAAACAGTGTTACCATATGGTATTAAATATGGATATAGATATACGTTAGCATATAGGTGTAGAAATATGCTAATACGTAGTTATAGATAGATGTTAGGATATGGATGTACACAGATATTACAACATGGATATAGAGAAATGTTGGAATACGGGTGTAGACAGGTGTTAATATGTAGGTACAGATGTTAGGATATGGGTGTAGGCAGATGTTAGAATACGGATAGAGATCAATGTTACAATATAGGTGAAGACAGATGGTATCTATACGTATAGATGTTACAGTATGGGTGTAGATGGATGTTAGGATACGGGTGTAGACAGAGGTTCATATATGGACATAGATGTTGGAAGATGGGTGTAGGGAGATGTTAACATATAGGAAGAGACAGATGTTATAATATGGGTGTAGGTGGATGCTAGGATATGGGTGTAGACAGATGTTAATATACACATAAAGACCGATATTAGACTATGAACGTCGATAGATATTAACAGAGGTATAGAGAGACGTTAGGATATGGGCGGAGGCGGATGTAGACTGGTGTTGCTCTGTGGGTGTAGACAGATTAGGATATGGGTGGAGGTAGATGTTAATATGTAGGTGTAGATAGATGCTAACATATGTGATAGATGCTAAGGTGTGCGTACAGACAGATGTTAGGATCTGCGTGTGTGTAGATGTGACTCTGGGTATAGACAGGCGCTAAGGTCTGCATATAGAAAGGTGTAATCCATCAGTATAGGTAGATGCTAAGACGTGTGTAGGTGTTAAGAGGTGTATCATCAGATATTGGGAGAAGCATATAGATGGATATTAAAGTACAAGTTCCATAGATGTTACATAGATGTTGTCTTACTGCATTCTGGCTGCTATCACAAAAACACCATATACTAAGGGGCCTTACAAATAAGAACAATGTATTCCCCTCAGTTCTGAAGGCTGGACGTCCGAGGTCAGGGCACCTGCTGATGAACTGCGTGGTAAGGGCTCATTCCTGAGGGAAGGGCCCTTGTCGCTGTGTCCTCCCACGGACCCAGGGGAAAATGGGGAAACAGGCTCCCTCGGACCCCTTCACCGAGGGCACTGGTCCCGTTCAGTGGCTTCACCCTCACGATCTAATCGCTTCCCCCAACGCTCCACCTTTTAATTCCATAGCTCTGGGGGTTACTGTCTCAGTATATGAATTTGGAAGGGATGCATTCAGACAACAGCAGAGGTTAACATATGTGTATCCTGGGACATGGGTAAAGTTCTCACTGTCTTGGGATGAATGAAGAGTAAATATCACGGTCTCATAATAAACCAGCCAACAGTGTGCTATGGGCTGAACTGTGTCCTCCCAATATCCACCTGTTGAAGTCCAAATTCTCAAGACCTCAGAATGTGACTGTATTTGGAGACAGGGCATATAAACAGATGATTAAGGTAAAATGTGGTCACTAGAATGGGCCCAATTCCAACAGGACTGGAGTCCAAAGAAGAGGAGATGAGGACACAGACATGCACAGAGGGACAACCACGTGAGGACACAGAGAGAAGACGGCGTCTAGAAGTGTATGAGAGAGGGCTCAGGAGGCACTGGCCCTGTTAACACGTTCTTCTCAAAATTCTAGCTTCGAGAATTATAAAACAATAAATCAGTGTTTTATCTACCCCGTCTATGCTACTTTGTTATGGCAGCGCTAACTAACTACAACACACACATCTTCAGAGATCACACCTGATTCAGTAATCTGGAACTATCATTAAGCCTGAGAATTAACAATAAACTAGCAGACTGCATCCCAAACCTGCTGGGAAAAAGTAGCCCTTTTAAAAAGCCCCAAATGAAGTCTTTCGAAGCACTTGCTTGTGGGAGCTTGCCTGAGGTTCTTCTCCTTACAAAGGTGTTGATTAATGGAAGAAAACGCAGCAATGAGAAATTAAGGAAGGTGGCGGTAGGGATGAAAGAAGGAACAGAAGATACTGAGGTGCGTCTGTGCATTCAACATCTCAGCGCAAATATAAATACAGTTTGGAGAGATATGCACTGATAATGAAAGAACGCTTTCACCTAAAGATGCGGGAGGATGGGGAATGAGGCAAGATTTGGAACTAAGGGCTTTGGGATTTTTGTTTGTTTTTGAGACAGAGTTTTGCTCTAGTTGCCCAGGCTGCAGTGCAATGGTGCAATCTCAGCTCACTGAAACCTCTGCCTCCTGCGTGCAAGCGATTCTCCTGCCTCAGCCTCCCAAGTAGTTGGGATTACAGGCACCCACCACCACGCCCAGCTAATTTTTGTATTTTTAGTAGAGATGGGGTTTCACCATGTTGGCCAGGTTGGTCTCGAACTCCTGACCTCAGGTGATCCACCCGCCTCGGCCTCCAAAAGTGCTGGGATTACAGGTGTGAGCCACCGTGCCCGGTCTGTCTGTTTTTGAAACAGGTTCTTATTCTGTCTGCCCGGCTGGAGTGCAGTGGTGCAGTCATGGCTCATGCAGCCTCAACTTCCCGGGCTCAAGCAATCCTCCCACCTCAACCTCCCAAGTAGCTAGGACTACAGGTGCATGCCACCACGCCTGGCTAATTTTTATGACTATTATTTTTAGAGACGGGGTCTCACTGTGTTGCCCAGGCTGGTCTTGAACTCCAGGGCTCAAGCAATCCTCCTGCCTCGTCCTCCCAAAGTGCTGGGATTACAAACGTGAGCCACTGTACCTGACCTGGGCTTTGTTTTTGGAGAGGACTCAGAAGACACCAGCATGCCCGTGTTTCCATGAGCACATGAGCCTTCACCAGTAGAAGGCACCCAGTAGAATCAGGAGCATAAAGGTCCTCAACCATAACCAGGACCCGTGCCAGTTATGTCTCATCTGATCATGATGCTATCACAGATGCTCCCCTGCAAGCTCATTCTAATGAGCTGCACCCGCTGGTGTACAAAGAAAACAAAATGATGCCCAGGAAACCTTCCCTGAGGACAGGGAAGGATGCTCAAGGTCGACCGGATGGTCTTGTCTGCTAGTACGGGCCATTCCACCAAAACAATGTAGAATGAAGGCAAGGACATGCGAGAGAGCTTGCAATGACACAGAGATTAATGCTAAGAAAAATCATAGGCTGGGCACGGAGGCTCAATGCCCGTCATCCCAGCACTTTGGGAAGCCGAGGCAGGAGGATCACTTGAGGCCAGGGGTTCGAAAGCAGCATGAGCAACACAGCAAGATCCCATCTCTACAATAAAAGAATCAGCCAGGCATGGTGGCATCCAAGCAATTCAGGAGGCTGAGGTGGGAGGATCCCTTGAGCCCAGGAATTAGAGGCTGCAGTGAGCTATGATCACACCACTGCACTCCAACCTGGGTGACAGAGCGAGACCCCATTTCTAAAAGGAAAAAAAAATAGACAACATGCTACTGTGAGTTTTAAACGAACATTTATTTGACTAATCACAATGTTTTTATGTATTGGCAAAAATATAGGCCTCTTATAAAAAAGGCTCTTACCTAATGCACTTTTAAATTTGCAGATTCCGCAACAATGCTGGAGTTGGGGGACTAATGACGCTGGAGTGTGGAGGACCCACAAATACAGGTTGTAGGAATGCCTTCCTCTCTGCACCTTGCTGCTGGATTCCTGCCCCTTAGCAGCTGGGTTGCTGAAGGGAGCTCAGGAAGCCAGGGTTAGAAATTTCTTTTTTCTTTTTCCTCAGTTACTAAAGGCTGTGCACCTGTGGCCCACCTCTCCATTCACTTCCTACAGCTCAGCAAGTTCAAAATGTGTGGTCTTGAGGCATAAAGGGAAGCAGGGAGAGTACATGAGGAGGGAGAAGTATTGTGATGGAGCGGTTTTTTGTTGTTGTTGTTGTTGTTTGAGACAGAGTCTTGCTCTGTCGCCCAGGCTTGGAGTGCAATAGCACAATTTTGGCTCACTGCAACCTCCGTCTCCGGGTTCAAGTGATTCTCCTGCCTCAGCCTCCCGAGTAGCTGGGATTACAGGCGCATGCCATCGTGACTGGCTAATTTTGGTATGTAGTGACTGTTTTCTAGAGCAATCTGTTGGAGTTGTAAAAGACCTGCCACATACCCACATTCTTTCCATCTTATCGCTGACATCTCAAGTCATTTTCTCCTAGCTAAATGCCCTATTTTTCTGCTTTGCACCACTGTTGGGCAAGAGTGTTCCTCTCAGTACTATTTCATGATTAAGTGCACAGTATCTCAAATGCATGACAGTCAAACTGTATTTTTGTGGATGAGCTTCGAAGACAACCACGATTTCACTGTTCTGGTGGTGAAATATTTTCCAAGGTCCAAATACTATGGTACTAATGAACTTTTGCAATAAACTTGTGTGTCAGCTGGTGACTTTCTAAATTTCTTCAGGGCACAAGGTGGAAGGAAAATGTAGCTACAACTGACCAGCCAAGGTGTGATACTGAAGATCTGGGGGTAACACTGAGCTCTTGAAAATACCATAAACGGTCAAAGCAATAGCAAGACCACTGTCTACAACTGTTAATTTGGTTGAAGAGAATATATATGGCTCTATTTCCCTATGGCTCAAGTATGCAAGAAAAAGATGGATGCATGCCTACACACACACACACACACACACACACACACACACAAAACTCTCTCTCCCTCTCTCTCTCCTGTCAATTAGTTTGCAGCACATTCTTTGGATATATCCTGTATCCTCCCCCATCCACCCCACTCTGGGATAATAATCTGCACAGATCCTCTTAAGAACAATGCATCACCTTGTCACAATGTAGCAGCAGGTCACCCTTTAGGAGCATCAGAGATAATTAACCATAGTGGGAGATTAGAAGGATTTGGGTAGGTTAGAAGGGAGGAATGAAAGAACTTTCAGGATTAAGCAGGCATGTAGAATATGCAAGCCCTGACAATACAAAGATCTCAGGTTCGGTCACCTGGCTTGCAGGGGAAGTTGCAATTTCAACCACGGGTAGGATGATCTGTAGAGGAAGAGAGTTAGGGCTTTGTATCAAATGAGAAGAGGAGGGAAGGGAAGAGGGGAGGAGGGGAGTGGAGAAGAGGTAAGGGGAGGAGGAGGGAAAGCAGGGGAGAAAAAGTTACTGCATGAGTGGGGAAAACTACTGAGATGTGTAAGGTTGTATGAAAATATATTTGTTCCACAAGTGTCTCGGTAAAATCAACATCAACAAACTACAAGATTTAACAAAGTCATCTAATCAGTATATATGAAGTGAACACACCATTTTTGCCTATACACTAATGCGGGATCACCGTTCAGTATCTTTAAGAAGTAACAGTTTATAAAGAGAGGTAGCCAAGTAAGAACATATTCCTATAAGGAAAAAAAATCTAGAAAACTGGGATTCCCTTGCCCTTCCCCAAATCAATAAGATTAAGTAAATATTAGAAGAAAAAAAAAGTTCTCTGAGACATCCTTCCTTCAAATCTTCCTTCAAATCAGTAAGACTTTGCAGACAAGTGTGGTGGCTCACACCTGTAATCCCAGCACTTTGGGAGGCTGAGGCAGGAGGATCACTTGAGACCAAGAGTTTGAGACTAGCCTGGGCAACATAGGGAGACTCTGTCTCTGGAAAAAATTAAAAAGATAAGGCAGGTGTGGTTTGTGCACGCCTGTAGTCCCAGGTACTCAAGAGGCTGAGGTGGGAGGACAGCCTGAGCCCAGGAGTTGAAGGCTGCAGTGAGCTATGACTGAACCTCTGCACTCCAGCCTCAGTGACAGAGCGAGACCTTATCTGGGAAAAAAAAAAGACTTTGCTTACGTGGACAGAACTTGTACAGAGCTGGGTATCACTAAAGATAAGGGACAAAAATGTTGAAAGAGATACTGCCTTTACTATCTCCAAAAAACATTTACAAAACTTAAGTCATCATGTGCAGGGACTGTGGAATGGGACAGAGTTTAGTGACCACAGGTGATTTCAAATCTGAGTTTAGAAAATTAGAAACCGATGCATCAGTTCAACGATTCCAGTTAACTGTGTGACTCTGCCCCTGACATCACGTCTATAAAAGTTCAAAAGCAATAGAAGATAAGAGGGTTTATCACAACGGATATGAGAAGCATGTTCAAGATCTAACCCTTACTGTACGTACTAGCCTCAGGAATCAATGAATTCGTCAACACATTAATCAGTAACTCAACAGCCACATTCTTTACTGGTTTCCAGATGTTTTGCACAAGGGCCCCTTATGTGCCAAGCAATGTCCTCGGTACATAATGTCCTCAGGAAGGGCAGATCTTGTGACTGTCATGAGCTTTGCAGGCTTGATGGGGAACAGACATTACATAGTAAACTTGGAAGGATGGCTGCAGGGGGTCTTGCAAGACCAGGTAGAAGGTGGGGACCAGGAGGCAGGGGGCATCTCTGTCCCCACAGCTGAAGGCCAAAGGAAGACTGGGGAGGGACATAAAACAAAACTGGAGGCCAGGTGCAGTGGCTCACATCTGTAATTCTGGAACTTTGGGGGGCCAACGTGGCAGATCACTTGAGCCCAGGAGCTCAAGACCAGCCTAGGCAACAAAGCAAGATCACATCTCTACAAAAAAAATTAAAATTTAGGGCCAGGTGTGGTGGCTCAAGCCTGTAATCCCAGCACTTTGGGAGGCCAAGGTGGGTGGATCACGAGGTCAGGAGATCGAGACCATCCTGGCTAACACGGTGAAACCCCGTCTCTACTAAAAATACAAAGTATTAGCCGGGCGTGGCGGTGGGCACCTGTAGTCCCAGCTACTTGGGAGGCTGAGGCAGGAGAATGGCGTGAACCTGGGAGGCAGAGCTTGCAGTGAGCCGAGATCACACCACTACACTCCAGCCTGGGGGACAGAGCGAAACTCTGCCTCAAAAAAAAAAAAAAAAAAAATTAAAAGTTAGGTGGTCATGGTGATGTACACCTATACTCCTATCTACTTGAGAGACAGAGGTAGCAGAATCACTTGTGCCCAGGAGTTCAAGATCAGCCTGGGCAACATAGCAAGACCTCCAAAATTTAAAAATTAGCCAGGCTTGGTGGTGCAGGCCTGTAGTCCCAGCTACCTGGGAGGCTGAAGTGGGAGGATAACTTGGGCCCAGGAGAATGAGGCTGCAGTGAACTACGATGGCACCACTGCACTCCATCCTGGGCAACAGAGAAAGGCCCTGTCTTTAAAAAAAAAAAACTAGAGATGGGGTCTCACTAAGATGCCCAGGTTGGTCTCAAACTCCTGGCCTCAAGCAATCCTCTCGCCTCAGCCTCTGACAGTGGTGAGATTACAGGCATGAGCCACCGCGCCCTGCCTATTTTCACATTAGAAAGGTTTGGGCTGATACAGGAGGAAGGGGTGAGTCCAGCAGAGATGGGAGATCAATGGAGAGCAGGGGAGGGCATCTAGATAAGCTATGGTGGCTTCTGTGAAGACAGCATTGACGTGGATGGGCTCTGGAGACGGGTTATAGAATTGGAAAGGGGCAAGGCATGGTGGTGCGCACCTGTAATCCTAGCTACTTAGGAGGCCGAGGCAGGAAAATCATTTGAAACTACGAGTTTGAGATCAGCCTGAGCAACACAGTGAGATCCTCTCCCTACAAAAAAAAAAAAAAATTTAATTAGCTGGACATAGTGGTACGCATGTGTGGTCCCAACTACTTGGGTGGCTGAGGTGGGAGGATCTCTTGAGCCCAGAAGGTCAAGGACGCAGTGAGCCATGACTGCACCATTGCACTCCAGCCTGGATGAGAGAGCAAGACCACATCTCTTTAAAAAAGAAAAGAAAAGAAAAGAAAAGAAAAGAAAAGAAAAGAAAAGAAAAGAAAAGAAAAGAAAAGGACTCAGGATTAGTGTGAATACAAAGTGAAAGAAATAAAAAAATGGTTCCTAGGTGAGCCCCAAGAGCTGGAAGGAACACTTCCAAAATGGGGAAGTGCAAATGAGGAACTGACTAGGGCTGAGGGGCAAGGAGGAAGAGCAGGAACTCACTTTTGGTGAGAGGCATCTGAGCAGAAGGCTCAGAGGGTGGTGAAGTGGGCACACACGTGTAGCTTGGCAGGCTGAAGGCTTGGGTTGGCAGCAGCGGTTGGGAATCTGGAGACCAGCAAGACAGCGAATGCAAATACAGAGCAAGAGGAATGAGAGGGCAGAGGCGCTCCTGTTTCCCACTGTGGGGTCCAAGGAAACGTCACCAGGAAGTGCGTGCCCACAGGCACACAGCCTTGCTCCTAGGGTCACATCCACCCTCCCATCCTCTGCAACTCTGCCTTGCACAGCTGAGCTCCTCTCGACGAGAAAGTGAGGTCACCCCCCCGCCGCATGCACTGGAAGGCCTCCTCCGCACCAGCAGCACATCCACGGCCCCTTTCCTCCACTTCCACACCATCTGTTGTTTTCTTACTGTTTTGTTTTTTTCCTGGATAGGGTCTCACTCTGTTGTTGCACAGGATGGAGTGCGGCGGTGCGATCATAGGTCACTGCAGCCTTCAACTCCTGAGCTCCAGCATTCTCCCACCTCAGCCTCCTGAAGACCTGTGACTACAGGCATGCAACACCATCCCTCGCTATTTCTTTGAGCTTTTTGTAGAGACAGGGTCTCACTATATTGCCCAGGCTGGTCTAAAACTCCTGGGCTCAAGCGATCCTCCTGCCTGGGTCTCTCAAAGTGCTGGGATTATAGGCGTGGGCCACCATGCCTGGATTTTTTTGAGTTTTTATAACCGCCATTCCAATAGATGACTGGATAAAGAAAATTTAGTATATAAAAGCCACAGAAAATGTAGTATATCAACACCACCATCAAAAATAATATCATGTCTTTTGCAACGACAGGGATGGAACTGGAAACCACTATCCTAAGTAAAATAACTGAGACACAAAGTCAAATACCACATAGTCTCGCTCAAAAGTGAGAACTCAACAGTGGGTCCACATGGACATAGAAATGGAAATAACAGATACGGGGACTCCCAAAAGGGAAACGTTGGGAAGGGGTTGAGGGCCGAGAAATTACCTATCGGGTACAATGTTCATTATTTGGGTAAGGGGTACACTAGAAGCCCAAAGCTCACCATGACACGATACACCCATGTACCAAACGTCCACGTGTGCCCCTGAATGTCTAAAAATCAACAACAACAATAATACTACAACTTCCCTTCCTCAAAATACTCCAGAGGGATCTCCAAGAAAACAAGAGACAAAAATGATGCATACTCTAGTGGCATGAGGCCAAAACTGCATGGGGCACGTGTGCGTGTGTGCATGCATGCATATATGTGTGTGTGCATGTGCACATGTGTGTGTGCGTGTGTGTGAGGGGGCTTTTTTAACACAAAGAAAAGTACAGAAGGATCCTCACTAGGCTGTCAAATAGTTACCTGGCAATGAGGGAGGGTGAGTGGAAGAAAGGAAAACTTGAGGCAAGCCTCAAGAAAAATACATAACTAAAAACACTGCACAGGCGCCCTGCATCAGTGGGAAAGGTATCTAATTATAATACTAAAAATATATTTGAGGGGCCCGGGTGGTGGCTCACGCCTGTAATCCCAGCACTTTGGGAGGCCCAGGCGGGTAGATCACCTGAGGTCAGAAATTCCAGATCAGCCCGGTCAACTAGGCGAAAACCTGTATTTACTAAAAATACAAAATTAGCTGGGGGTGGTGGTGCATGCCTGTAATCGCAGCTACTTAGGAGGCTGAGGTGGGAGAATCGCTTGAATCCAGGAGGCAGAGGTTGCAGTGACCCAAGATTGCACCGCTGCACTCCATCCTGGGTGACAGAGGGAGACTCCATCTCAAACAACAACAAAATTAAAACAATGTATCCAAGCAGCTGAAAGCAGGCAATGGAACAGATATTTGCGGAATCGTGTTCAGAGCAGCATTATTCACTACAGCCAAGAGGTGGAAGGCACCCCAGTGTCCATGGATGAATGAATGGATAAACACAACATACTGTATCCTCTACACGATGGGATACTACCCAGGCTTAGAAAGCAGGGAAATTCCTTTCTACAGGATGGGGGAATCTGAAGGACATTACAGTAACTGAAAGAAGCCAGCCACAAAAGGACAAACGCTGTAGGATTCTGCCTATATAAGGTTCCTAGAATCACCAAATTCATAGAGCAGAGAGTACAAGGGAGGTTGCCGGGGCAGGGCTGGAGGGAGGGGCACTAGGGCGTGTCTCATGAGGACAGAGTTTCAGCTAGGGAAGATGAAAAGGAGTTCCGGAGATGGATGGGGATGGGGAGCAGTTGCATAGAAACATGAATGTGCTCCATGCCACTAAACCGTGCTTTTTTTTTTTTTTTTTCCCTGAAACAGAGTCTTACTCTGTTGCCCAGGATAAAGTGCAGCGACACAATCTCAGCTCACTACAACCTCCGCCTCCCGGGTTGAAGTGATCGTCCCGCTTCAGCCTCCCGAGTAGTGAACTGTACGCTTTTTTTTTTCCCCTGAGATGGAGTCTCGCTCAGTACCCCAGGCTGGAGTGCAGTGGCGCGATCTCAGCTCACTGCAAGCTCTGCCTCCCGGGTTCACACCATTCTCCTGCCTCAGCCTCCCAAGTAGCTGGGACTATAGGTGCCCGCCACCACGCCTGGCTAACTTTTGGTATTTTTAGTAGAGACCGGGTTTCACCATGTTAGCCAGGATGGTCTCGATCTCCTGACCTCGTGATCTGCCCACCTCGGCCTCCCAAAGTGCTAGGATTACAGGTACAAGCCACTGTGCCGGCCATGAACTGCACATTTTAAAAATGGTTAAAATGAGGCCGGGCATGGACGCTCATGCCTGTAATCTCAGCACTTTGAGAGGCCAAGGCAGGAGGATTGAGTGAGGTCAGGAGTTTGAGAACAGCCTGGGCAACAAAGCAAGATCACATCTTTGCCAAAAATTTAAAAATTAACTGGGCATGGTGGCATCTGCCTGTAGTCCCAGCTTTACTTGGGAGCCTGAGGGAGGAGGACTGCTTGAGCCTGGCAGTTGGAGACCAGCCTGTGCAACACAGCAAGACCCTGTCTCTACCAAAAATTTAAAAATTAGCCAGGCGTGGTAGTGCGCACCCATAGTCCCAGTTACTTGGGAGGCTGAGGAGGTTGAGGCTGCAGTGGGCCATGACTGCACCAGTGCACTGCGGCCTGGGCAACAGAGCAAGAACTCATTTCTTTTAAAAAAAAAAAAAAAAAAAAAAAAGGAAGTTAAAATAGTAAAATGTAAAATGTCATGTGATATATGTTAACAAAATTTTAAAAATTAAATTTTAAAGAATGTTTTCCAGCATAGAGCGCAATCTATGCATCTATGAATGGGGGGGGAAGTCAACATAAAGAAAGGGTCAATGTCATCGACAACGACTGAGACAAGGGAGGTTTCCCAGTCCCCTCCCCCTCCTCGCCAGTGACCTCGGCTGAGCTGCTCTGTCCTCATCTTTAGCTGACAGCAGCACCTTCCATCTGCAAAGCTGATCTGCTGTCTTTTATTTGCAGGGTCTGCGGGGATGGCTTCTCCTCTAAGGGATTTTTTCGCTTTTGCTTTTGTTTTTATGAACAGGAAAATCAGCCTCACTAATTTGGAGACGCCTAATACAGAAGTTGGTCCTCCTCCCTCCAGAGGCTGCCATAAAGCTGGGCTTTTGTCGTGAGAAGAAGAAAATGAGCCGTCGTCATCCCATCTCCTCCAACATCTCTCTATGCCACGCAAGGCTCCGGAACGGTTCTACTTTCCGACCTGGCTCCACTGCAACTAGCCCTTAAACAAGGGGACCTAGCAGCCCTAGGTGGCTCCGTCCACCTGTGGCTTCCTCCCTCCAAGGACCCTGCCTCAGGCGCTCTTCTGAGACAGTTGCCTGCAGATGTTTTGCCCTCAGTTTCCCAAATTGGAATGCACTCTCCCTCCTTGGACTTCCTCCATGTCCAGCAGCCCAAATGCACAGCTGAGCCAGAGCCAGTCCTCCTCACATCCCAGTCCCCACGGCAGTCTCCTACACATCTGAGCTCACTGCATTCCTGTGTCCACCTCCTGGCTGAACCCAGATTTGAATTTCTCCCCCATGTCCCTCCTGCCCCCGTAGTGACCCATGGCTTCCGTGTCACTCCCTGTCTAGAATGATTTTCCACCACCTACCCCTTTCAGTCAATAAACCCCTACTCCTCCTGCAAAATTCTCCTTAGGTGTCCATTTCATCTTCACCCCCTACCTCTTGCCCTCCAAAGCTGGTAAGGCCCCTTTTCCACGTATCGCTGGGACTCTTCTCAGCCTACGCAGGCACCGGAAGGCTTGGCATCAAACGGAAAACTCTATTCAGAAGACACTACAATTGCATTCTCTTGCAAGAATTTAAACCTCCCTTTTCATACATAGAAAAAGGGAATGAAGGTAAGAAATAATAAAAAAGAAAAATATAGATAATAAAATAAGCCTCCCTTTTTGAAGCGTCTGCTTTGCCCCAAATACTAAACATGCAATGTATCATTTTTTGGCCAAAGAAGAGGAAGAGAAGATCCAGGAGCTGCCTGCCTTCACTCTGGTCTCTATGCTTTGCAGGCAGTGATGACAGAGCAAGAAGCGCTATTTCTAGATTTTTGCTTTTAAAATTCAAATAGAGAGCAAAATAAATAAATAAATAAAAGGAGAGAACATGGTGTTCTTTCTTCCTGAACTCTCAGGAAAACAAAGGAACGATTTTACTCCTACCCCCAACAAGTACCAGTGACGACGGGGACCACACTCAAGTTTGCAGACTTTAAAAAAAGATGTTTCCAAGAGATGCATCCACCCTCCCTGAAGAAGAGGTGCTGGCATGAACTTCTCTCCATGGAGAAGCGAGCGGTCATCCAGGAACTAGAAGGATGTGGCCCGGAGTGGAGAGACCTCTTCCCTTCCAAGTTCTGTAGAAGAAAGCTGGCTAAGCCCTGCAACCACAGACCAAACTCACTGGCTTGGCTCAGCTGCTGTGCCATAGATAATACGGCACTGGAACCACAGTTTGGCCCATAAGCCAATCAATCATGACAGAAGAGTGAGGCTACAGGCTCAAGGGCTGGGGCAGAAAAGGGAGAAAGGGACTCCACACGCACAGGTAGTTATCTGTCTGTGCGTCCGCTACAGTGGGTGTCAACGGGGCTGATTCTGCTCCCGACAATAAACACAGGACAATGTCTGGAGACATCTTTGGCTGTCACACTGGAGTGGGGGTGCTAGAGGCATCTGGTGGGTGGAGCCCAGAGACACTGCTCAGCACCCTACAGTGCACAGGATGGTCCCACCACAGAGAATCCTCCAGCCCCAAATGTCAGCAGTGCTGAGGTTGAGAAACTCTACTAATACGTTCCATCATCAATCTATCAATCAATTACCTATCTATCTCAATATCTATCAACCATCTACCATGTATAGCTACCAGTTATCTATCAGCTATCATCTATAGCTATCATCTATCAATCACCGATCTCAATATCTATCAATCACCTATAATCTATAGCTATCATCTACCTCAATATCTGTCATCTATCAAATATCTGTCTCAGTACTGATCTCTATCCATCCATCCATCCATTCATCCATCCATCCATCCATCCATCAACGATCTGTCATAGTGGTTCACAACCGGGGATAACTTTTTGTCCCCCCATAAGGGAAACTTAGCAGTATCTAGAGACGTCTTTAGACACTCGTCACAGATAGGATTGGTGCTCTTGGCATCTGCTGGGTGGAGTCCAGGGACGCTGCTCAACACCCTACAGTGCACAGGATGCCCCACTACACAGTCCTCCATGATCCTGCCCCATGTGTCAGCACTGCTGAGGCTGAGAAACTCTCTTTTAGCATGAGAGCTCTGTCTATATGCAATCAGTCATTAATCTATCAATCAATCACCTACCCATCTCAGTATCTATCATCTATCATGTATAACTGTCTCTATTAATATCTATTATCGGCCGGGCGCGGTGGCTCAAGCCTGTAATCCCAGCACTTTGGGAGGCCGAGACGGGCGGATCACGAGGTCAGGAGATCGAGACCATCCTGGCTAACATGGTGAAACCCCGTCTCTACTAAAAAATAAAAAAAATTAGCCGGGCGAGGTGGCGGGCGCCTGTAGTCCCAGCTACTCGGGAGGCTGAGGCAGGAGAATGGCGGGAACCCGGGAGGCGGAGCTTGCAGTGAGCTGAGATCCGGCCACTGCACTCCAGCCCGGGCGACAGAGCCAGACTCCGTCTCAAAAAAAAAAAAAAAAAATCTATTATCACCTATCTTAATATCATCTATTAGCTCCCCATCATCTATCTGTTCACCTATCAATCACCCATCACTTACACCTATCTTAATATCTATTACCTATCACCTATCCATCTCAACATATGCTTACCTATCGTATCTATCATCTCTCTGTCGGTAGTCTGCCATCACAGTGGTTCACTGGTGGAGAAAACTTTGCCCTCCCTCCCTGAAGGAACACTTGGTTACGTATGGAGACATGTCTGCTTTTCATAACTGAGGTTGCTGCTCCTGGCCCCTGGTGGGTGGAGCCCAGGGACACTCCCCAACACCCTGCAGTCTACAGGATGGCCCCACCCCAGAGACTCCTGCAGCCATAATGGTGAGGCACCTCCACTTAAAGTCCTTGTTTTATACTTTCATCAAGAAGTCCAAGGCCTAAAACTGCCAGTATGGAAAGCAGATGTTGAGCAAGGCAACTTACATTTAGAAGAGAAGCTGCACAGCTGGGAGGATGAAATTCATTCTTCACAGAGGATCTAGGATTCTCCTCTAAGACATGCTCCTCATTATGCAACGTTGGACACCCTCCAGCATTTTATCCATGGGGCTGGCCAGACCCAGCGTGCTCTCTCGTGTTATATACAGGGAATGCCAAGTGCCTGAATGCACTGGATCAACTTTAATCCAGTTCTTAAAGCCACTTGGTCCCTGAAGTGTTAATGCACAGAAAAAGCAAAATGCTATAGCAGGTTATCATAATACTGCAGGGCACTGAAAGATCAATTCTCAGCAAGTCACTAAGGAGGTCTCATGGGCTAAGTTACATCACCCTCTCCAAGTCCATATTGTTTTTTGGATTCTTTTTTGAGACAGGGTCTTTCTCTGTCCCCCAGGCTGGAGTGCAGTGGCACAATCTCGGCTCACTGCAACCTCCGCCTCCCAGGCTCAAGTGATCCTCCCACCTCAGCTTCCTGAGTAGCGGGGACTACAGGCACCCCCACCACATCCAGCTAATTCTTGTATTTTTTGTAGAGACAGGGTCTTGCCATGTTGCCCAGGCTGGTCTCAAACTTCTGGGCGCAAGGGACACTCCCACCTCAGCTTCCTAAAATGCTGGGATTATAAGTGTGAGTCAACATGCCCAAGTGGCAAACTCATTTTCTGTAATTTTTTGGGAAAAGTCACCTGTAAACTGCTATCACCATTAAGTCTTTAAAGGCTCATTGTTGACAATCATTTCTCTAGATCCAAAACTTTTCACAAGAGCTGTGGACTTCAGGGCCTGCCTTGTTTTCTGCACTATTTCAAAATCAAAGAAATGTTTTGCTTTGTTTTGTTTTGTTTTCTTGTTGAGACGAAGTCTTGCTCTGTCACCCAGGCTGGAGTGCAGTGGCACGATCTTGGCTCACTGCAAACTCTGCCTCCCAGGCTCAAGAGATTCTAGTGTCCCGGCCTCCCAAGTAGCTGGGTTATAGACGTGCGCCACCATGCCCAGTTAATTTTTGTATTTTTAGTAGAGACAGGGTTTCCCCACATTGGCCAGGCTAGAATTTTCTTTTTATTTTTTTTCCTTAAGAGACAAGATCTCACTATGTTGCCCAGGCTGGTCTGGAACTCCTGGTCTCAAGTGATCCTCCCGCCTTGGCCTCCAAAAACGCAGGGATTACAGGTGTGAGCCACTGAGCTCAGCCCCAAATCAGAGAATTCTGAAATGAGTTCCTGCCACGTTTTCCCAAAACACTGAATAAAATCTTCCCAAGAATAATATCAACAGTGGCCTTAAATTCCACGTAGACTTTAAATGATGAGGAAAAATTCATGCTTTTTGGCACCACCACCAGGCGGACCTGACGTACAAATAACTGCTCACATTCGACTATAAGCAGCACTCAGAGGAGCCGGTGAGCTGTACAGGCAAAGGACAATTCATGAAGCATCCAAAATGTCCTCTTCAAAAGCTATCATGGTGCAGAGATATTTCACTCCTTAAAAGACTGAAATAGGCCAGGCACGGTGGCTCGCATCTGTAATCTCAGCATGTTGGGAGGCCGAGGTGGGAAGATCATTTGAGCCCAGGAGTTTGAGACCAGCCTGGGCAGCAAAGTGAGACCCTGTCTCTACAGAAAATTTTAAAATGGGGCAGGTGTGGTGGTGCACATCTGTAATCCCAGCATGCCAGGAGGCCAAGGCAAGTGGATTGCTTGCAGCCTAAAGTTCAAGACCAACCTGGGCAACATAGCAAGACCCTGTTCATAGAAAACAAACAAAAACATTATCTTCACCAAAGAGATTGTGAAAAATATATACATATATTTTTTAAAAATTAAAAATAAAAACATTAGCAGGGTGTAGTGGTGGGTGCCTATAGTCCCAGCTACTCTGCAGGCTAAGGCAGGAGGATGGCTTAAGCCCGGGAGGTTGGGGCTGCAGTGAGCCGTGATTGCGCCACTGCACTCCAAGATGGGCCACAGAGCAAAACCCTGTCTCTAAATTTAAATCTATATATATATATACTTTTTTTATATAAAAGATAAAAATAAACCAACATAGGTAACTTTGGACAGAATTTCTAAAGTTTCTAGGGCTTTATATGAGACTTAAGAAACGTAAATGACTTTGTTCCTTAATTGAAAGTAGGGAACATCAAAATCAGAATCCATGTCCCTGCAGGAATCCACCTTATCTGCTAAGGAAAACAGTCGTGAGCTATCCTGGCTTGAAGAAAGGAGCACTATCTAACTAAAGCTCTGTTCTGCAAGCTCCTCCCTATTTTTTAACTTGCGGGAGTTCAAGAATTCCGTCCCGGGGAATTCTCTCACTTGCACACCCCACCCACTCTCATGTCCCTGCGGTTCTTCTGTGGGATTTTAGATTTGCGAACTGTAGAGTACTCAGGAGCCCATCGCCTAGGCTGCTGTCCTGCTCCAGGAGGCGCAGGGGGTGTGTGTGAGTTCCTCAGGGCTATCATTAACAAAGTACCACAAACTGAGGGTTGGGGTCGGGGGATGCGGCAGACAACAGACATGCATTCTCAGTCCAGGTACAGTGGCTGACACCTGCAATCCCAGCACTTTGGGAGGTTGAGGCAGGAGGAGAGATTCAGGCCAAGAGTTTGAGACCAGCCTGGGCAACACAGCAAGACCTCATCCTACAAAAACTTTTAAAAGTTAGTCAGGCGTGGGGGCACATACCTGTAGTCTCAGCTAGTTGGGAGGCGGTAGAGGCTGCAGTGGTCCATGACTGTGCCACTGAATTCCAGCCTGTGCAAGGAGTGAGACCCCGTCAAGAAAGAAAGAGAAATGAAGAAAGGAAGGGAAGAAGGGAGGGAAAGAAAGAGAGAGAAAAGGAAAGAGAGAGATAGAAGAGAGGAGAGGAGAGGAGAGAGAAAGAGAGAGAAGGGAGGGAGGGACGGAAGAAAAGAAAAAAAAGAATAGAAAAGAGAAAGAAAGAATAAAAATACAAAAGTGAGCTGGGCATTGTGGTGCGGGCCTGTAGTCCCAGCTACTCGGGAGGCTGAGGCAGGAGAATCGCTGGAACTTGGGAGGTGGAGGCTGCAGTGAGCCGAGATTGCACCATTGCACTCCAGCCTGGGTGACAGGGCAAGACTCTGTCTCAAAAAAAAAAAAAAAAAAAAAGGAAAAGGAAAAGGAAAGGAAGAAAGAAAAGAAAGGTATTCTCTCATGACTTTGGAGCCCCAAATCCAAAGTTCAGCATGATGGTGTTGGTGGGGTTGGTTCTTCTGCAGGCTCTGATGGAGAATCTGTCCCTGGCCTCTCTCCCAGGTTCTGGGAGTAGCCGGCAATCCTTGGAGTCCCCTGGCTTGGAGATGCACCATTCCTCCAACCTCTAATTCTATCCTCACAAGGTGTCCTCCTCTCGGTGTTCGGCCGTCTCTGTGTCTGTGTCTCCTTCCTTTTCTCGTAAGGACACCAGTCACACAAGGTTAAAAGCACACCGTACAGCAGAATCAGTCCATCCTACTTGCATTTCATTTTTTTTGTTTTGTTTTGTTTTTATAAACAGGGTCTTGAGTGCAGTGGTGGCATCACAGCTCAATGCAGCCTCGAGCTCTTGGCCTTAAGCAATCCTCTTGCCTCATCCTTCCTAGTAGCTGGGAGCACAAGTGTGCACCACCACACCTGAATAATTGTTTAATCTTCTGTAGAAACTGAGTCTTGCTACGTTGCCCAGGCTGGTCTCAAACTCCTGGGCTCAAGTGATCCTTCCACCTCAGCCTCCCAAAGTGCTACAGTTACAGGCATGAGCCACTGTGCCTGGCCACTTGCATTTTAATTACATCTGCAAAGACCCTATTTCCCGGTGGCTCAAGCCTGTAATCCCAGCACTTTGGGAGGCCGAGGCGGGTGGATCACGAGGTCAGGAGATCGAGACTATCCTGGCTAACATGGTGAAACCCCGTCTCTACTAAAAATACAAAAAACTAGCCGGGCGTGGTGGCGGGCGCCTGTAGTCTCAGCTACTTGGGAGGCTGAGGCGGGAGAATGGCGTGAACCCGGGAGGCGGAGCTTGCAGTGAGGAGATCACGCCACTGCACTCCAGCCTGGGAGACACAGCGAGACTCCATCTCAAAAAAAAAAAAAAAAAAAAAAGACCCTATTTCCAAATAGCATTCCAATTTCATTCACAGGAGTCAGGGTGAGGATTTCAACATATCTTTTCAGGAGACACAATTCGACCTTCAACAGGGTGGAATCCCCAGAACTGGAGCCCCTCACCCAAGATTTCAGGCACACCCCACAGTATCATGCTTAGGACACCTGCAAGCCACAGAAAAATGCAACAAAGCAAACGAGAAAGGGAAGGGTCCCACCTGCAAGCCCAGCCTTCAAAAGAACTCCTTTGTTTTTGTGAAACAGAGTCTCACTCTTGTCACCCAGGCTGGCGTGCAGTGGCATGATCTCGGCTCACTGCAACCTCAGCCTCCCGGGTTCAAGCGATTCTCCTGCTTCTGCCTCCTGAATAGCTGGGAATACAGGTGTGCACCACCACACCCAGCTAATTTTTGTATTTTTAGCAGAGATGGGTTTTCACCGTGTTGGCCAGGCTAGTCTGAACTCCTGACCTCAGGTGATCCACCTGCCTCGGCCTCCCAAAGTGCTGGGATTACAGGTATGAGCCACCATGCCCATCCTCTGCATATGATTTTGTTCGAAGCTCAGGCAGCATTGGGTCCAGAGGAGAAGGCAGGTGCACTTGTTCCGGTACACACAAGGTGCTTCAATAATATGATGGGAGGCACCCTGTGTCCCGGGGACAGCAGGTGAATGAGGGAAAACAAGTAGGTGTTTCTTAGATGGGGGAAGTGAAGGATAATGATGAGAGCAAAGAAGGAGGCCGGTCAATGAAGGGTGGCCTGGGAGAAGCACCGGAGTGAGTGGGTGAACAGCACCTTCTACCTTCTCCTGCAGGGAGGTGCTGGCAGGAGGCCAGTCCATGAGGATATTGGTAGGAGGATGCCGCATTGCTGGGGCTTTATATGGGATACTTCAGGAGTTCCCTGAGAATGACCAGAGAGAGGCAGGTCATTGCAGAGGTACCTGGGAGGACTAGTGAGGCTATAAAGTGAGGAATGTCTTCAAGGGGAGCAAGGCTGGGAGAGAAAGATCAGGTAGGAGGGACGCCAGTACAGAAAATCAGGGCAGAGAGACGGGACCCAGATAAAGCAGAAGATGGATAGGTGGACAGGAGAGGCGTGGTAATAAGACGGCAGAGGGAAGACTTGGGGAATTGGATGGAAGGCACCCATGGAGGGAAAGGAGAGACACGCAGGACATCCTCGTCTAAGACACCTGGCTGGAAACGGAATTACCCTGCTGGAATGGTCTGAATATCTTGTGTCCTCCCAAATCCCTATGTTGGATCCTCACCGCCACGGTGATGGTGTTAGATGATGGGTCCTTTGGGAGGTCATGAGGGTGGAGTCTCATGAATGGGACGAGTGCCCTTATAAAAGGGACCCCAGAGAGATCCCTCACCCCTTCCACCATATGAGGACGCAGCAAAAAGGCGCCATCTATGAACCAGGGAGCGGGTCCTCACCAGACACTGAATCTGCCATGTCTTGATCTTGGACTTTCCAGCCTCCAGAACCATGAAGCAAATGTCTGTTATTTGTAAATTACCGAGTCTAAGATCCTTTGTTATAGCAGCCCGAATGGACTCACACACCTACCCTAGGACATAAGACTGTTGTGTACCATCAGCTGGAAGGGTGTGGGCTGCATCTAAATGGGATATCTCTCATCCACAGTCAACCAGAAACCCACGAAACCTGAAGCCCAGCCCCGTCCAAAAGACTGTGGTCCCTTAAAAATCAACTTAACCAGTTCTCCAGAGAGCTATAGAAGCAGAACCCAAGGAGGTGAGGAGACAAAGATTCTTGCATCCTTTTCCAGGCAGAGGTACTTGGCTCACCCAGGAGAGGAGCTAGGGGCCTTGGGCATGGACTTCTGAACACAGAGCATTTCTTTTTGGACCTGGTCAGCCATGGAGGTCAGGAGCCCTGGAGGTTTTCCAGCTCCAAGATCAGAGGCTGATAAGACCTGACAGGTGGAGACTGCTGTGGCCTGAGGCTTTGCACGCAGGCCACGGCCTCGGCCCACCCTGCTTCTTACAAGAAGAGACACACAGGGGCCTAGGGAGGGTGTGTGGGGGAGAGGCCTCAGGAGGGGACTCACAGCCTGATGAGAAACGGGTGACTGACTTCCTTCAGGACAGACTTCTCATTGTGCACGTGCTGCTCCTGCTTCAGGCGGATGACATCGGGAATGCTCATCACCTTGAGAGCGAAGAAATGCTTGGCTGTCTTCTCCTTCACCAGGTGCACCCGCCCGAACGTCCCAGTGCCTAGAGAGAGAAGAAATCGACAGAGCCATTAAGTCTCCTGGCAAAGGGAGAAACCACCGCAGCCACGCAATCAGCGGGGGGCTGCACCAGGACAGCAAACACAGACCCCAAGCGAAACTTTCAGAGACTGAGTGTCACGGCACACGTGGGCTGATGGCATTTAGTGAGAGGCGCTCACCTGGAATTTTCCACTGAATACAGAAATTGCAGAGAGAGAAAGAGGGAGAGAGGGAAACAGAGATAGCCATCTGCCTCTGAATGGTTCTTCAATTTGGAGACAAACTGGCCACAATATCTGCAGATCAGTCTTTGCAGACAGCACACCCACACGCCCCACACACCCACATGGAGAAGCATTAGAGTAACAGTAAATGGACTTGTGCAACATGCCTTTTTCTCTTCAGGCTCTCTGGTTTCATCAGAAATCCAGACAGGGTGTAAAACACACAGCCCTCCTCAACACGGCTGTTTCCTTAACGCACACGAAGGCTTGCTCAAAGCACGGAGTCCGTATTCTACAATCTGCCGTGGATTGGGATGAAGTGCTGTAGGTGCCCACAACAGAAAACAACAACAACAATGGCAACCACTACAAATACCAGAGAAAACCAACAGCTCTACAGTATTCTGCTGGGACAGTTTCAATCCAAACACTCTCTTCTCCTCCTTCCCCTCCTCTACCTCTTCCTTCTCTTTTTTCTCTTCCTCAATCTTCTCCTCCTTCTCTTTCACCTCCTCCTCCTCCCCTATTTCCTTTTCTTTTCTACTTCTTCCTCCTCCTCCATCTCCTCCTCCTCTACTTCCTCCTCTCACTGGGGTGCATCTAAATGAAGAAATCTAATAGTCAATGAGATATAAAAGAAAATCAGAATCTCTAAACAAGCTTTGCTTGTTCCTCCTCCTTCTATCTCCTCCTCCTTCTCCTCTTCTTCCTCTTCATCCTCCTCTTCTTCCTGTAATACACTGATCCCACAAGGTGTGCATGTGTTCACGCACATATTGAAATATTCTTCACGTAACATAAATGTTCTTGGGTTGGGAACAAATGAGTTTACTCTGTCGCCCAAGCTGGAGTGCAGTGGCGCCATCACAGCTCACTGCAGCCTCCACCTCTTGGGCTCAAGCAATCTTCCCGCCTCAGCCTACCCGGTTAATTTTTGTACTTCTTGTAGAGAGGGGGTCACACTACGTTGCTCAGGCTAGCCTTGAACTCCTGGGCTCAAGCGATCCTCCTGCTTCGGCCTCCCAAAGTGCTGGGACTACAGGCATGAGCCACTGCGACTGATGCAGGATTTCTAGAGTATCCCTAAATTGCCTTTGATCTACCTTGATCCCAGCGTTAGCAGCCCCTTACTGACATGCAAGTCATTCCTCAGCAATATTTTTAAACAACCCATCCACAGCTTCAGACAGAGATGAGCAACTAAAACAAAACTGCCCTCCCATATTATGTGATCACATTCACCCCAGACAGCAGAGCAGGCTTCTCAGAAACTGACATTCAGACAAAGGACGGTTTGGAAGTGTATCCTTCTGAGGAACCAGCATCTGTTGACGAGCAAAGCTCACTAATCAATATTGATCCATTTACCTATCCATTCATTTGCTGATACTCCTGTGCCTGCTTTATGCTAGATTGCAAAACTCAAGAAAACCAGGATCTTCCAGACACCTGCACTGCCATGTTTATGGCAGCACTATGCACAACAGCCAAGACATGGAAACCACCTCAGTGTCCATCCAAGGGCAGATGGATATAGAAAACATGGTACATATACATGATGGAATACCATTCAGCCCTAAAAAAGAAGGAAACTCTGTCATTTGCGGCAACATGGATGGAATTGGAGGCCTTTATGTTCAGTGAAATAAGCTAGGCACAGAAAAACAAATATTAAATATCACATGATCTCACTTATACAAGGAATCTGACATGGTTTGGCTGTGTCCCCACCCAAGTCTGATCTTGAATTGTGGCTCCCATAATCCCCACGAGTCATGGGAGAGACCAGGTGGGAGGTACCTGAATCATGGGGGTGGGTTTTTCCCATAGTGAATAAGTCTCACAAGATCAGTTCCCCTGCTCGCGCTCTCTTCTTGCCTGCTGCCATGTAAGATGTGACTCTGCTCCTCCTTTTACCTTCCACCATGACTGTGGGACCTCTGCAGCCATGTGGAACTGTGAGTCCATTAAACCTCTTTCCTTTATAAATTAACCAGTCTCAGGTATGTCTTTATGAGCAGCGTGAGAATGGACTAATGCAGAATCTAAAATAGTCAAACTCATAGAAGCAGAGAGTAGAGAGGTAGTTATCAGAGGACAGGGCTTGAGGGGGAAGGGGAAATATATTGGTCAAAGGATACAAAGTTTTAGTTGAACAAGATAAATAAACCATGGAGATTTACCATACACCCAGTTCATATAGTTAACAATACTGAACTGATATATGAAATTTTTGTATATAAAAATCTCACATATACAATAGTGAAATTGTATATACGAAAATTTGCTTAGAGGGTAGATCACGTTACATTGTTTTGTCTTTTTTTTTTTTTTTTTTTTTTTTGGAGACAGGGTCTCTCTCTGTTGCCCAGGCTGGAGTGCAGTGGCACAGTTATAGCTCACTGCAGTGTTGACCTGCCAGGCTCAAGTGATCCTCCCACCTCTGCCCAAATAGTTGGGACTACAGGCATGCACCACCAAGGGCGGATAATTTTTTAAATTGTGACTGGGTATTTTTGACTGGCTTGAGAAGGAAAAAAAAAAGACCACAACCATACAATGGACTTCCTTCCAAGAGTCCGGAATGCCATTGATTGCACATGGTAACATGAAAAGAAAAAGTTGTACTTAAGCTACCAATTTTACTTAAGAGTATTTGCTATAAACTAAAATCCCCATGTTGTAAAATATATGAGCTAACGAATGATGAATTTACTAGCTTAGGGCAGACTGGGAAGGGAGGAGAAGAAGTAACTTTTGCTTTTAAGTGAAGTTTCCGATAATGAATATTTTATTATGGCAGAAATAGAAAGTGAACTACAAGATAAAGAAAAAGTGTAAGAAGTAAACAACGTCAATAGCTGACAGGTGTTAAATACTTCTTTTTAAAAAGAAGTAAACAATGAGATAGTAACACTTTTTAAGTATATTCTCTTAGTTAATTTGGAAATAAAATAGGTTTTATTACAGTACGACATGGTGTGGACAAAATTAGGTGGAATGAGGTCAAAGACAGGAAGTAGGAGAAGGGCTTTGAGGACTGTGAACTGATCCAGTTTAGGTGTTTGACTATGGCCACTGATGTTTCAACTGGATAAAACACAATCAGGAATCAGGAACGCTGGCATCCAACCCGAGCTTTGCCTGGGATTGGACCTATGAAATGGGCAACAGAGTAACCTTTTAGTCTCCTGTTGCTCTTCTTTCCAACAGAACATACAGATTACTGGGAAACATTAAATTCTTGCCACACCCTAAAATTCTAATAATGCAATGAATATGGTCCCTGACTTTTCTTCCTCTGTCTGGTTCCTTCCTCCTTACTTACCTTTCTCTATCACCCACTCCAAGGACCCCATTTATTACTTGGCTGTGTTTATTGCGTAACATTCTGTCTTCTTAGCACTTGTATTTGACCCTCAACAGAGAGAATTCTCCATGCCTACTTTAAGAACAACAGCTATGACTCAACAGATTTTTTCACGCTTCTGTGACTTCTTTAAACCTTTCTCTGAGCTGTGTGAGTTATAAACATACAAAACTCAAAACATGTTACTTATGCACTACAGCGGATCTTTGCACTAACCTGGGAGATGTGGTCAGTCCCGTCAACGCCACAATCAGACTGCAGAAGTATGTCGGTAAACAACCTTATTCAAACCAGACAGAGGTGGCATGCTGTAATGTTTAAGGTTTATCAGCTTAAGTGCACAGAAGACAAAGGGAACATTTAATGGTGCTGGTAGATTTTCCCTGCTTGGTGTTCGGAGGCTCTCCAGTACACATTCCCCAGTTACCATTATCCCACTCGAGTAGAAAATGTCTATTTTTAGCCTTCTCTGCAGCTAAGGGTGGCCATCTGACCCAGCTTTGCCCAATAAGACATAATAAAATAGTCTTTTCAAGTGTTTCTAGGTAGGTCAGATCTTTCCTTCCTGATAAGAGAAATCTTGAAGGTAAGTGGTCCATTCCCCACCCTAGAGATCCCCTCCATCTCTCTCCAAGCTAAGTAGTAGTGTTACACACGAGGGAAATCTGATGTGGAGTTTATGTCTTTTCTTTTAATTTTAGATTCAGGGGGTCCATGTGCAGGTTCGTTACGTGGGTATATTGCATGATGCTGAGGTTTCGGCTTCTAACGATCCCGTCACCCAAGTAGTAAACAGTTTCCAATAGGAAGTTTTTCAGTCTTTTCCCCACTCCCTCCCTTCCCCTTTTTGGAATCCCCAGTGTTTATTGTTCCCATCTTTGTGTCCATGAAGTACTCGATGTTTAGATCCCACTTATAAGTGAGAACATACACTATCTGGCTGTCGATTTTTTGCATGAATTTGTTTAGGATAGTAGCCTCCAGCTGCATCCATGTTGCTGCAAAGGACACGATTCTGTTCTTTTGCATGGCTGCAATATGGAGATTAAAGTCAAAACTTTAAGGGGAAAGCTTAAGTATGGCTTCTACAATCCCTTAGCCACAGTGGCTAAAGCTAAAGGCTCTGAATACTCAAAGTGTCTTCATCAACACACCTGGCCACAAAACTGGACCTCGCCTAACATTAGACTATTCAGGCTTGATCCTCCTTGGGGGTGAATATCTACATAGAAATATTCTCGTCTTGATAACAACATCCAGCCCAGACTCTGCTGAGGGTGTTGTATAATTTAAAATGCAGAATGCACCCATTCTCATCCCAAATTTAGAAAAATCCCCAAATTCCCAAATGTACCTGATCTATACATTTCAGAGACTTAGAAGGACCATGACAATCTCGGGAAGGTGTGGCTACTTTTAAGGTGGGCACAGCCTTTTTACAGCAGGTGCGATGCAGTGGGCTTTTCCCCCAACATTCAAAGATTTGTTTCTCCAGCCAAGTGCCAGACACGGAAGCTGGGTCAGATTTATGGGCCATTCTGTGTGCGCAATTCTGATCTTGTAAACATTAATGAGGGGTGGACTCGGGTCTCCTCTCTCCCACTGGAGAACGTCCTGCTTTGTGAAAGCCTCTGACAGTGTGACAGTGTGACCACTCTCTCGCATTCCCTCATCCATCTATCCCTCGTCCCCTACCCCATCCATCCTTTCCAAGCCCTTGGGTCCAACTCACACACAAACACATCCTGGCCTGTTGTCGTTGTTGTTGTTGTTGGTGTTGGTGTTGGTGTTGTTGTTACAGAGTCTCACTCTGTCGCCCAGGCTGGAGTGCACTGGCGCAATCTCGGTTCACTGCAACCTCTGCCTCCTGGGTTCAAGCGATTCTCCTGCCTCGGCCTCCAAAGTAGCTGGGATTACAGGCACCCGCCACCACGCCTGGCTAATTTTTGTATTTTTAGTAGTGACAGGGTTTCACCATGTTGGCCAGGCTGGTCTCGAACTCCTGACCTCAAGTGATCCACTCGCCTTGGCCTCCCAAAGTGCTAGGAGTACAGGCATGAGCCACCGCACCTGGCCACATCCCAGCTTTCTGTCTGGAGGGATGGGAAGAAGGAGAGAGACGATCTCCACACTCGAATAACGAGCAAACATCATCAACTTCAACTTTCCCAGAAAAATGCCATGGGCATCTTCTGAGCTCCATCCAAATACAGGCATGTGTAACTGCAAACATACACATACACACGACAGTCACCAAAAATGAGAGCCTTTATCCCGAATGTTTACACAACTCAGCAGAACTAAAATATTAGGTGAATCACCATGACCATGGAAAAAGCTGAAAGATTCCCTTGTTAGTGAAGACTCACAACTGGGGGCTGGGGGAGCAGGGAGAAGCTATAGCCGGGCACCGTAGCTCACAACTGTAATCCCAACACTTTGGGAGGCCGAGGCAAGAGGATATCTTGAGGCCAGGAGGTCTTGACCAGCTTGGGCAACACAGCGAGAGCCCCTTGCCTACAAAAACAAAGAGATCTCATCTCCGTTAAAAGAAATCAACCAGGAGTCATGGTGCACTCCTATAGTCCCAGCTACTGGGGAGGCTGAAGTGGGAGGATCGCTTGAGCCCGGTAGGTCGAGGCTGCAGTGAGCTATGGCTGCCACTGCACTGCAGTCTGGGCAACAGAGTGAAACCCTGCCTCCAAAAATAAATAAATAAATAAATAATAAATAAGGCCAGGCACAGTGGTGCACACCTGTAATCCCAGCACACTGGGAGGCTGAGTTCAGAGGACTGTTTGAGCCCAGGAATTCCAGACTAGCCTGGGCAACATGGTGAGACCCCTATCTCTACAAAAAAAATACAAAAATTAGCCAGGCATGGTAGTGTGCACCTGGAGTCCCAGTCGCTCAAGAGGCCGAGGCAGGAGGATTGCTTGAGTCCAGGAGGTTGAGACCAGCCAGGGCAACATAGCGAGACCCTGTCTCTATTTAGAAAATAAAGAGGCCAGGCACAGTAGCTCATGCCTATAATCCCAGTGCTTTGGGAGGCCAACATGGGAGGATTGCTTGAGCCCAGGAGCTTGAGATCAGCCTGGGCAACACAGTGAGACTCCAGTCTCTACTAAAAATACAAAAAAATTAGCCAAGCGTGGTGGTGGGTACCTGTAATCCCAGCTACTCCAAAGGCACGAGAATGTCTTGAACCGGGGAGCAGGAGGTTGCAGAGAGCTGAGATCGCACCATTGCACTGCAGCCTGGGCAACAGAGGGACATTTTGTCTCAAAAAAATATAAAAATAATAATAAATATATCTCTCTTGGTTCAAAAATCTAAAGAGAAATAAATAATTTTTTAAATGTACAAAGTGAGGTATGAGAAAGCAGAAAACACATTTCTCACTGTGAAAAGAGATGGCCTTTTCCTCTCTTCCTTAAGTCCAGCAAACCCGAAATCCCTCTTGCCTGTGACTTCGAAGGGAAGGAAAGAGATGGCCAGCAGAGACAGAAGGGAAGACAGCAGGCCACCGTGTTAATCATCACGAAGCCCATTCATACTAAAGTGCCCAGAAAGAGGAGAAACATGGATTTAAGTTTCTTTTGGTTATATTTTTAAATTTTGCTAGAACTCAAAACACTTCAGCAGATCTGTATGGAATAAACACAGGGACTGTGACATGGAATTTCACGCGGTCACAAAAGGGAAAAGAAACCAACCAACCCTGAGTACTTTCCCTTGGGGTCCGTGGGTAGATGGGACGGGGTCAGGAGGGTACAGAGAAGGACTGTGTCTCGCTACAGCACACTCCTGAGAGTAGATTCACGGACGATCTCAGACACTAGCAGCTGACACCATCTGAGCTCAGTTCTTCCTCTGTGCTGCAAGAGCAACACCCCACAGCTAGCTCAGCCTTTCATGCGTCACCTAAATACAGCCAATCTCCCCTCTCCCCATTTGTGTGGGTTGAATTGGGTGCCCTGGAAAAGACACATTGATGTTCTAATCCTTGGTACCTGTGAATGAGACCTTATTTGGAAATAGGGTCTTTGCAGATGTAATTAAGATATACACAAAGGCTGGGCACAGTGGCTCACACCTGTAATCCCAGCACAGGAGTTTGAGACCAGCCTGGGCAACACAGCAAGACCTCATCTCCACTTTTTTAAAAAATGAAATAAAAAAATATATACATTAAGGTGAAGTCATCCTAAAGGCAGTCCAATATGAGTGGTGAACTAATAAGGAGACACAGACGCAGAGGGAAGGCCACGTGGAGAAAGAGGCAGAGAGTACAGTGATGCAGCCACAAGCCCAGGGACACTTGGAGCCCCCAGGAGCTGGGAGAGGCCGGAAGGAGCCTCCCCTGGAGCCTCCAGAAAGAACTGGATACAACTGTAGTGGACTGAACTATGCTCTCCCAGAAAGATATGTCATGTCCTGACCCACAGAACCTGTAAATGAGACCTCATTTGGAAAAAGCGTCTTTGCAGGTGTAATTAAGTCAAGGATCCCAATGTGAGGTCATCCAAGATTGGAGTGGACCCTAAACACAATGACAGGTGTTCTCATAAGAGTCAAAACAGGAAAAAGAGACAGAGGAGAAGGCCATGTGGAGACGGAGGCAGAGACCACATCACAGCCACAAGCCCAGGGACGCCTGGTGCCCCCAGGAACTGGGAGGGACAGGAAGGAGCCTCCCCTAGAGGCTCCAGAGGGAGCGCAGCCATGCCACATCTGGACTTTAGATTTGTGGTCTCCAGGACTGTGAGACAATTAACTTCTGTTATTTCAAGGTACCCAATCTGTAGTATCTGTGACCAAAGCAAATATGCCCAGGGAGTACAAATTCAACTAATCAGTGCCAAATTCAGCCAAGCACATTCCCTAGCAATGCTGCGAGCTCAGAGTCAAAGGTATAATTCCACTGTCTCTGAGAACCTGAGAGAGGCTTCCAGGGTGGTCTGAACTGTGCAGACCTCAGCAAACAGCAACAACCCAGGAAAGAAAGGGGCTAAGGAGCTACTAATCCCTATTCCTACAAAGGCAGCCTAGACGTGTCTGAGCCTTCCCAGGCCGATCGCTAAGGAATGTCCACAAGGCAGAGCCGCCCCAAACATGGGAGAAGACAGAAGTCTTCAAAGGAGCCGAGATGAAAAACCAAGTTCAAATTGTAAACTAGGCTGGGCGGGGCGGTTCACGCTTGTAATTCCAGCACTTTGGGAGGCCAAGATGGTGGGATCACTTGAGGCCAGGAGTTCAAGACCCGCCTGGGCAACACAGCGAGATGCCAGCTATAAAAATAAACATAAAAAATTACCCAGGTGTGGTGGTGCACAGCCGTAGTCCCAGCTACTTGGGAGGCTGAGGTGGGAGGACTGCCTGAGCCTGGGAGGCCGAGGCTGCAGTGAGCTATGATCGCATCACTGCATTCCAGCCTGGGCAACACAGCAAGTCCCTGTCTCAAAACAAAAAAACAACAACAAAAACAAATAGGAAACTAACAACTGATATTTTAGTCATTTGTATATAAATCCCTTCATAATCTTTACTGAGGTAAGAACCACATCTTCATCCAATAAAAACAAGGTAGTTGGCCGGGCGCAGTGGCTCACATCTGTAATCCCAGCACTTTGAGAGGTCGAGGCAGGTGGATCACAAGGTCAGGAGTTCAAGATCAGCCCGACCAACATGGTAAAACCCATCTCTACTAAAAATACAAAAATTAGCCAGGTGTGGTGGCATGCACCTGTATTCCCAGCTACTCAGGAGGCTGAGACAGGAGAATCGCTTGATCCTGGGAGGTGGAGGTTGCAGTGAGCCAAGATTGCGCCACTGCACTCCAGCCTGGGCAACAGAGCGAGACTGTCTCAAAAAAGCAAAAACAAACAAAAAACAACAAGGTAGTTAAGCAAGAATTTGGTAGGAGTGGTCACAGGGAGAGATTACTTTCTGAGTCTCAATCTTTCCCTCTATCAAGTGTTGGTTATTTCTTTTAATCAGTATAAATATTCTGAGGTGCATAAAGATCTCACTTAAGCTGTCATCTCATTCAGCTTCTGCAGTATTCGCTACTCTTTGTTGAAAAAAAAAAATCCAGTGGCTAAAAGTAAATGAAAAAAAAGTACCTATTAATTACACTCTGACCTCGGTTCATCCTGGGAAAGGGTTTCAGGGCTCATAATTCTGGCAGACTTCTATGTAAATAAAGTACTTTGCTAGAACTACTGTAATAACATAACACAGACTGGGGGACTTAAAGAGAACTTCTCCCACAGGCCCAGAGGCTGGAAGTCGGAGACCCAGGTGTGGGCAAGGCTGGTTCCTCCTGAGGCCCCTCTCCTGGGCTTGTTGATGCCATCTTCTCCCTGTGTCCTCACAGGGTCATCCTCTGGGTGTGTCTGTGTCCTCATCTCTGTTTTTATTTATTTTTTATTTATTTCTACTCTGTGAGATGGAGTCCTGCTCTGTGGCCCAGACTGGAGTGCAGTGGCACGATCACAGCTCGCTGCAACCTCCACCTCTTGGATTCAAGCGATCCTCCGTCCTCAGCCTCCCAAGTAGCTGGGATTACAAGCATGCGCCACCACAGCCAGCTAATTTTGTATTTTTAGTAGAGATGGGGTTTAACCATGTTGACCAGGCTGGTCTCGAACTCCTGACCTCAAGTGATCTCGAACTCCTGCCTCAGCCTCTCAAAGTGCTGGGATGACAGGCATGAGCCACAACATCTGGCCTAAAACAGTTCTTATATACACACTTTCCATCTTGGGTCCTTCTTGGGAATAAACCCACCTGAACAGGAAACCTATTTCTTCAGCCCCTCCCTCCTTCTTTCATCTCTTTCCTTTCATTCCTTCTTTCCATCCTTCCTTTCTGCCTTCTTTCCTTCCTCTTCTTTCCTTCCACCTTTCTCTCTTCCTTCTCTCTCCTTTCCTTCCTTTCTCCCTACTTTCCTCCTTCCCTCCTTCTCTCTTTCTCTCCTTCCTATTTTTTTCCTTCCTCAGCCATCTCACTATTAAGCCTCATTTAAGAGGTGTCATCCCATCATGGTTAAAAGCTGCGTTACCTTGACAAGCCCCCTAACCCCTCTAAACTTCATCTACAAAATAGGGACCATAATCTTTATGCCCACTGGGTTTAAGTGAAATAACACACAGAAAGCATATCACACAGAATAATAAACATAGTAAATGAATGCATCCATAAGTGTGAAAACATTCAAACATCAGCTTCCCAAATGTCCCATGTGGTGGTGGTTACCCAGCCCTATCCATTTGGCAAGGACTCCTCCCAGTGTGCACTTAAAATGGGTGATTTTGCTGTATGTGCACCTGAATAACACTGACCCGCCTCCCCCAAGATAGGCTAAGAGGAATTAAAAAAAAAAAACAAACAGAAAAAGAAAAAGTAAGCAAGACCAGGCTCGGTGGCGCATGTCTGTAATCCCAGAACTTTGGGAGGCCAACGCAGGTGGATCACTGGAGTCCAGGCGTTCAAGACCAGCCTAGGCAACATGGCGAAACTCTGTCTCTACAAAAAATTTAAAAACTAGCTGGGCATGGTGGCACACATCTGTGGTCCCAGCTACGCAGGAGGCTGAGCAGGGAGGATCTCTTGAGCCCAGGAGGTAGAGGTTGCAATGAGTGCCATGACCGCACCACTGCACTCCAGCCTGGGCGGCAGAGCAAGACCCCCTCTCAACAACAACAAAAAGTAAGCTCCATAGAAACAAAGGTGGCATGTGTTTCTTCTTACTATTCTGCGTGGCACTGAATATAGACATTCCTGAGGACCTGTGGGCTGAACAGCACAGCTCGCCTTGCGAATCAAGGATCTCACACCAGTTAGTGGGGGCTGGGAGCAAAATCTCCCGCCACAGGGAAATGGAGAAGAAGAGGAGTCTACACTCCCAACTCAGCTCCTTTATTCCAAAGGTCTGATACGTCCAAAACATAAGTCTTAAGATGTCCATTGAAGACATATAGGCAGGTTCCATCTGTACCAGGTCTGGGAAACAATGTCTCTACTTACGATCCCAGAATGAAAGTTAATCTTTTTTTTTTTTTTTTTTTTGAGACGTGGTCTCACTCTGTTCTCTGTTGACCAGGCTGGTCTTGAACTCCTGGCTTCAAGCAATCCTCCACCTCAGCACCCCAAAGTGCTAGAATTGCAAGTGTGAGCCACTACACCTGGCCTTGAATATACTTACTTTGTTTTAAACCCTTTTTTTTTTTTTTTTTTTTGTGAGACAGAGTCTCATTCTGTCACCCAGGCTGGAGTACAGTGGCGCAATCTCAGCTCACTGCAACCTCCGCCTCCTGGGTTCAAGCAATTTTCCTGCCTCAGCCTCCAGAGTAGCTGGGATTACAGGTGCCTGCCACTCCACCCAGCTAATTTTTGTATTTTTAGTAGACACAGGGTTTCACCATGTTGGCCACGCTGGTCTCCAACTCCTGACCTGAGGTGATCCACCCACCTCAGCTTCCCAAAGTGCTAGGATCACAGGCGTGAGCTATAGCGCCCTACCAAATCTATTTCTTAATTATGGTAAAATACACACAACATAAAATTTACCATCTTAACCATTTTTAAGTGTATAGATTAACGGTGCTAAATACATTCACAACGTCATGCAACCAACACCACCAACCATCTCCATTTGGACTTACTTTTATTTATTTATTTTTAATTAATTAATTAATTTTTTTTTTTAACAGACAGGTCTCACTCTGTCCCGCAGACTGGAGTGCAGTGATGCAATCTCGGCTCACTGCAGCATAAACTCCTGGGTTCAAGTCATCAGCCCACCTCAGCCTGCCAAGTAGCTGGTACTACAGGCATGCACCACCATGTCTGGCTAATTTTGTTTTTAAGATCTCACTTTTTCTCCCAGGCTGGTCTCAAAGTCAAGGGATCCTCCCACCTCAGTCTCCCAAAGTGCTGGGATCACAGGCATGAGCCACTGCGCCCAGACTTCACTTACTTTTAATGGGAGAAGTCACATACAGGTCTTTAGTAAGCATATTAACTAAGCCAATAATAAGGTAACATAATGGGAAATTATGTGGGTGGGACAGCAAATGGCTGATGTCAAAGTAACTTGGATAACAAAAATCACTCATTTTTTAGATGTTTTCAGGATTATACACTTAAAAGGTAAGTCCCTTAATAAATTGTAAATGCCAGTCAACTATAAGAATTCCTGGCCGGGCGTGGTGGCTCACACCTGTAATCCCAGCACTTTGGGAGGCCGAGGCAGGCGGATCATGAGGTCAGGAGATCGAGACCATCCTGGCTAACACAGTGAAACCCCGTCTCTACTAAAACTACAAAAAAAAAAAAAAAAAAAAGATAGCGGGGCGTTGTGGCGGGTGCCTGTAGTCCCAGCTACTCGGGAGGCTGAGGCAGGAGAATGGCGTGAACCCGGGAGGCGGAGCTTGCAGTGAACCGAGATCGCATCACTGCGCTCCAGCCTGGGCGACAGAGCGAGACTCCGTCTCAAAAAAAAAAAAAAAAGGAATTCCTAAGGTTCAAAAACAGCTGACACAACAGTCCCTGAATTAAACACATGCATTGTCCATCATCACCCTGCACATTCACCCCACATATTTTAAATAATCTGCATTTCTTTCCTTAAACTGTGATGCTTAAGGAACCTTGAACATGGGCAATCCAGGTGCTAACAAAACAGGATGCACCAATTCAATGGGGGAAAGAAGGTGAGGGTGGATGAGCCCCAATTCTCCCTAAAACGCAGGAGAAAAAACCCCATACAGGCCAATGGTTGAGACATCATGGACAGAAATCTTTGCAAGAGGAGAGCGTCACAGTGGCCCTGCTGAGACACCAAGGACAGCATCGGGTTCCTCATGGACAGTCCAAGAGAGGTGGCTACATGGAAAATACACTTCAAAAAAAGGTAAAACCCCATCCTGGCCAACATGGTGAAACCCCATCTCTACTAAAATACAAAAAATTAGCTGGGCATGGCGGCGCATGCCTGTAATTCCAGCTACTCGGGAGGCTGAGGCAGGAGAATTGCTTGAAACCGGGAGGCGAAGACTGCAATGGGCCAAGATCACACCACTGTACTCCAGCCTGGGCGACAGAGCAAGACTCTGTCTCCAAAAACAAACAAACAAAAAAGGTAAAACCCAGCTGGGCGCACTGGCTCACGCCTGTAATTCCAACACTTTGGGAGGCCGAGGCAGGAGGATGATTTGAGGCCGAGTTCGAGACCAGCCCAGCCAATATGGTGAAACCCCATCTCTACTAAAATATAACAATTAGCCAGGCATGGTGGCAGGCACCTGTAACCCCAGCTACTCAGGAGGCTGAGGCGGGAGAATTGCTTAAACCTGGGAAGCAGAGGCTGCATTGAGCCAAGATCGCACCACTGCATTCCAGCCTGGGCGACAGAGCGAGACTCTGTCCCCAAAGAAAAAAAAAGGTAACTCAAGAAGTGGGAACAGCCCGCATCGATCTTGTCTATAGTCTGGGAGGCCAGTACACGCCACATTAGCTTGAGAGGGAACACACTCTTGTTCCACACCTGTAGATGGGTGGAGGCCGGGAGCAGTGGCTCATGCCTGTAATCCCAGCACTTTAGAAGGCTGAGGAAGAAGGATCACTTGAGCCCAGGAGATCGAGACTAGCCTGGGCAACATAGCCAGACACCATCTCTACAAAAAAAATTATTTTAATGAGCAGGGTGTGGTGGTATGCGCCTGTGGTCCCAGCTACTCATGAGGCAGAGATGGGAGAATTGCTTGAGCCCGCGAGTTGGAGGCTGCAGTGAAATGTGATAGTACCACTGCATTCCAGCCTGGACAAAAGAGCAGGACCACCATCTGCTCACAAAAGAAAAAAAAAAAAAATGAGGCCCTTCTCCATAAGTGATATTTGCTTCTATATGGAGAAAGGACTTTGGAGAAATATATAAGACACATTAATATGGGCACCTGGGTGGGAGGAGAGGGCAAATTGTGCACAGGTGAGGCACAAAAACAGCAATACATTTCACTATATAACTTTCTCACCTTTTAAAATTTATAACTATAGAAATGCTTCATCTACATAGGTTCAATTTATGTTAAATTGATAAGTAAAACTGATGCAGTGCATTAAATAATTGTTTCAAAATAATGATGACATCAGAATGTACAAATTTATCATCATCAAACTCAGTTCTTTTCCTTGACATTTTCCCCCATGGGTAAAATCAATAAAAGAACATTAAATGCTCCCAGGTAGGAAATAAGTGTGTGAAACATGCAGTTCTCCTTTACAAAGTCGATTTTTGAAATTACTGTTGCAAACAAGTATAACCTTCTATTTTATAGAGGAAAAAAAGCTTTTAAAAAGTATTTTTTTAAAAAGAGTGTGTGCTGGCCAGGCATGGTAGCTCAGGCCTATAATCCCAGCACTTTGGGAGGCCACGGAAGGACATCACTTCAGGAGTCCTAGACAAGCCTGGGTAACATAACGAGACCCCATCTCTATTAAAAGATCAAAAAAATAGCAGGGCATGGTGGTTACACACCTGCAGTCCAAACTACCTGGGAAGCCAAGGAAGGCAGATCACTTGAGCCCAGGAGTTCGAGACGGCAGTGAGTAGTGATCGCACCCCTGTGCTCTGGCTTGGGCGAGAGAGCAAGACTCTGTCTCAAAAAATGAATGAATGGGCTGGGCGTGGTGGCTCACGCCTGTAATCCCAGTACTTTGGGAGGCCAAGTTGGGTGGATCACGAGGTCAGGAAATTGAGACCATCCCGGCTAACACGGTGAAACCCCATCTCTACTAAAAAAAATACAAAAAACTAGCTGGGCGAGGTGGCGGGCGCCTGTAGTCCCACCCAGCTACTCGGGAGGCTGAGGCAGGAGAATGGCGTGAACCCCGGAGGCGGGGCGTGCAGTGAGCCGAGATCGCGCCACTGCACTCCAGCCTGCGTGACAGAGCAAGACTCCATCTAAAAAAAAAATTTAAAAAAACAGTGTGCTAACTCTATATAAACTGAAAACTAAAGAACTGTTGTGTTTTTAAAGGGTGAATCTTATTGTATAGAAATTATATCTCTATAAACAATTTTTTTTTAGGAAAGAATGTATGCTTTGGATATTCTTAGGAACATTTTTTTATTTATATTGCTGCTATAACCAGTGGGTAGGGGAGGAAGAAGATATCTTTTAAAGCTTGGAATATTTACTTCAAACTTCGGTTAAAACCAGTAGAGCCAATTCAGTCAAGCACTGTGTGGTAGATAGTTTTGTGAGTTCACTGGTTCAGACAGCTAGAAACAAACAAACTCCCTCAAAATTTTGCTGAGTCAAAAACATTCCATTTTTACACTGCCCTATTTTAAAAGACAGAAAGAGATGTTTCAGAACTACACTCTCCGATTTACAGCGTATTAAATTACACTTTCTCATCAGAAATACAAAATGTGGCCGTGAGTAGTGGCTCACACCTGTAATCCCAGCAGTTGGGAAGCCAAGGTGGGCGAGTCACTTGAGCACAGGAGTTCAAGACCAGGCTAGACAACAAAGCAAAACCCCATCTCTACTAAAAACACAAAAAAATCAGCCAGGCGTGGTGGCGACTGTAGTCCCAGCTACTTGGGAGGCTGAGGCAGGAGGATTACGTGAGCCTGGGGACAGGGGTTGCAGTGAGCTATGATCATACCACCACACTCCAGCCTAGGTGACAAAGTGAGACCCTGTCTCAAAAAACAACAACAAAACACAAAATGTATAATCACAGAAGTGAAAAGAAAAACAGGAAATTTTCGCCTTCTCCCATAGCACTAACAGATGTGAAGCCAGGGAAAGGTTTGTGATTTCTGGCTCAGGGTATTTATACAAGCATAGTATGTGCAGCTCTGAATAACATTTGGGTGCGACTCTATCAAGAAAAACAAGGGTTGGTTTTCACACATCCACAATACAATCCAGCCAGTTTAAAGACATACTAGCCTACCTCCATGATAGTGTTGCAGGATAAATCAGAGACGGGAGAGACCGAGCAGAGTTAGGAGAGCTTTTAATTATTAAGGTGATCACCGGCTCAGTCCGACTAGGATCTAGAAAGTCTGAGCCCCGAACAAAGGGATCAATCACCTTTTAAGCAGTTTGGGGCGGGAGTTACGTGCTGCAGAAAGCGACTTGCAGAAGCGAGAACAAAGGCAGTTAATTACTGTTTTACATTTGTTACACCACATGTCTTACATCCTTGGGAATACATACTTTTGTAGCAATTGCTTCTCAACCTTGTTGACTTTACAGCCGCACTAGGGAGGGAAGCAAGAACTCACCATGCCTCAAGGAATGTAAAACGGAACACAGATAAGCCTCTCTGGGCATAGAGGAGGGATAAGCAGTTAATATTCTCTCTTAACCCGGTCCCACCCCCCGAGGGCGGGGGCGCTATATTACATTCTACCTTCAAGAAAAAGAATAATTTTTCAACCATTATACTTATAAAATTCATTAATTCCCCCTTCAATAGAATGCAATAATTCCACAGGACTCCCCCAAATTACCCTGGAGATCAGCTTCTCAAACTGAGTCTATTAACATTTGGGGCTGGATGATTCTCTGTGGTGGGGCCATCCTGTGCACTGTAAGGTGGCGAGCAGTGATGCTGGGCTCCACCCACCTGTTATCAGTAGCACCTCCCTGAGCTGTGACAACAAAAATGTCTCCAGACTTGTCCAGGGATACAAGAAGTATCTCCATGAGGGGGCTGAACTGCCATTAGCAGAGAATCTCTGCCACAGACAGACAGAAAGATAGGTAGATGGGTATGACAGACAGGTAGATGGATAGATAGAAAGATGATTGATTGGATGGATGGATGGATGGATGGATGGACAATGGGTATGATACATAGATGGAAAGATAGAAAGATGATAGATTGTTTGATTAATTAATTGGATGGATGGATGGATAGGTGGGTAGGTAGGTAGGTAGGTAGGTAACAGACAGGATAGATAGGTGATACATAGATAAATAGGATGGTTAGATAATTGATAGGTAGATAGGTAGATAGATAACAGATGGGATGGGTGGACAGGGGGAGAGCGAGAGTGGGGAGGGGGGAGGGAGAGAGAGAGAGAAACAGAGAGACAGAGAGCGAGAGACAGACTCTCACGCTAATGCAGGTTCTCTCAGCCTAGCACTGCTGACATTTGAGGCTGGATGATTCTCTGTAGGGCCGTCCTGTCCCTGGGCTCCACTCACCACATGCCATCAGCATCCATCCCCAGTAGTGACAACCACAACTGTCCCTAGACACTGTCAAGTACCCGGTGGGGGAAGGCCGGCCCCCAGTTGAGACCCCCTGTTTTGGAGCAAGCACTGTCCACAGAATTGCCTGCAATGATAGAAATGTTCTCTATTTGTGCTGTCCAACATGGTAGCCACAAGCTCACAAGTGGCTACTGAGGATTTGAATTGAGGCTACGGAGAGTAAGCAACTGAACTTTTATTGCATTTAATGTTAGATGGCTTTAGAGTTCCTACCACCGAGACACACTGAATTCTTTTATTAGGTGTCGGCTTCTAACACTCCATCTTGGACAATGAAGTGGTTTATGCAGTCCGGGTTTTGAACACAAAATAGCTTTCGGGGGGGAAGAAAAAGGAGTCAATATAATAAATTAATGCATCACTTCCATCATGATTGATGTTTTCCTGTGTCACAGGTGCTGTCTACCTCTGAGAAACTGCAATGAACAACACAAGGTTGGTCCCTCATTTAGTTTGGTTTAGTTCCAGTCGGGCTGGAAGGAGGGGAGGAAACATTAATGACAGTAAGTCTAACTTGGGTGACCTCACATGAGTTTGTTTAGACTTGAGGACTTCAAACAACATATCCGTCGGAGAACATCGGGATGCATCTAACTTTGGTCAAAAAGTCAGGGAAGGCCTCTTTTAAGAAGTAAAATTTCCAATGAAAATGGGAAGGCGGTGGAGATGGAGGGTTAAAGCCTTGTTCGTAAGGTGCTTGGGCAGAGAATGGGCTCAATTGGGTCGCAAGAGGGAGGGTGGAGATGATCATGGCTTAGGGTTTGGGCATCTAAGCAGTGAGTGCTGACGACTTAGGCAAGGTGTGCATGTGCACAGCGGTCTTTTGGGTTGTTCTGTTTGGGGGAAGAAGAGGACACAGTTCATGTTGAACCCAGTGGATATACTGAGATTGAGGGATGGACTAGGTTGAATGGTGTCCCCCAAAAATATGTCTACATCCTAACCCCTGGTGCCTGTGAATGGAGCCTTATTTGAAAATAGGGTCTTTGTAGTTTCTATTAAGTAAACAATCTCCAGATAAGGCCATCCTGGATTGAGGGTGGGACCTAAATCCAACAACAGGTGTCCTTCTAAGAAACAGAAGAGGAAAAAATAATAATTAAAAATGGCCAGGCACAGTGGCTCACACCTGTAATCCCAGCACTTTGGGAGGCCGAGGCGGGTGGATCACCTGAGGACAGGAGTTCGAGACCAGCCTGGTCAACATGGTGAAATCCTGTCTCCACTAAAAATATAAAAAATAAGCTGGGCGTGGTGTTGGGTGCCTATAATCCCAGCTACTCAGGAGGCTGCGGCAGGAGAATCACTTGAACCCGGGAGGCGGAGGTTACAGTGAGCCAAGATGACGCCACTGCACTCCAGCCTGGGCGAAAGAGTGAAATTTCGTCACAAATAAACAAATAAATAAATAAATTATTTTTTAAAAAAAAGAGACAGATGAGGAGATACAGCCACAGAGGAGAAGGCCACATGGAGACTGAGGCAGAGACTGGAGTGATACAGCCACAAGTGCAGGGACGCCTGGAGCCCCCAGGAGCTGGGAGATGCAGAAAGGATCCTCCCCTAGAGCCTCCAGAAGGAACTACATACAACTCCAGTAGACTGAACTGCGGTCCCCACAAAGATATATTCACGGCTGGGCGCGGTGGCTCAAGCCTGTAATCCCAGCACTTTGGGAGGCCGAGACAGGCGGATCACGAGGTCAGGAGATCAAGACCATCCTGGCTAACACAGTGAAACCCCGTCTCTACTAAAAAATACAAAAAACTAGCTGGGCGAGGTGGCAGGCGCCTGTAGTCCCAGCTACTTGGGAGGCTGAGGCAGGAGAATGGCGTAAACCCGGGAGGCGGAGCTTGCAGCGAGCTGAGATCTGGCCACTGCACTCCAGCCTGGGCGACAGAGCAAGACTCCGTCTCAAAAAAAAAAAAAAAAAAAAAAAAGATATATTCACATCCTCATGTCCAGAAGCTGGAATGGGAACTTATTTGGAAATAAGGAACTTTGCAAATGTGATTAAGCTAGGGATCTTAAGATGAGATCGTCCTGGAGTAGGGTGGGCCCTAAATCCAATGACCAGTGTGCTTCTAAGAGACAGAAGAGGAGACACAGGCACAGAGGAGGACACGTGGAGACAGAGGCAGAGACTGGAGAGATGTGGCCACAAGCCCAGGGATGCCTGGAGCCCCCAGGAGCCGGGAGAGGCAGGAAGGATCCTCCCTAGAACCTCCAGAGGGAGCACAGTCCTGCCCGCACTTTGATCTCAGACTCCTGGTGTCCAGGGCTGGGAGAGCATAAATTTCTGTTGCTTGTGTTCCTCAGTTTATGGTCATTTGTGACAATGGAGCAGGACACTCATATAAGAGTGTTGCTGGATATCCTGGGAAAAATGGACCTTCCAACAGGCAGTAGTTGGCAATGCACCCTTCAGGGCTCCTAAGAAAGGTCTAAACTAGAAGTGTGCATTGAGACCCAAAGCCTTAAGATGATAACTGAAGTCACAGGCATGGATGAGATCACCCTTCTAATTTATTCTTTTAACTCTCAGCAGTCCCATATAAAGTTCTTCCTCTTTCTCTTTTACTGTAACATCCTATTTTTGTGGAGGGAGACAATACCCTCTCCAACTCTTCTAAAAAGATGTCTCAAAGTGAGATTTTTTGTTTTCGCTTATATTTCCCTTTTGGATTTTCTTTTTTTGTTTTGTTTTGCTTTTGTTTTTGTTTTTGAGACAGGATCTTGTTCTGTCGCCCAGGCTGGAGTGCAGAGGAGCAATCTTAGCTCAGTGCAGCCTCGAACTCCCAGGCTCAAGCAATCCTCCCACCTCAGCCTCCTGAGTAGCTGGGACTAAGGTGTGTGCCAGCACACTCAGCTAATTTTTGTATTGTTTGTAGAGATAGGGTCTCCTTATGTTGCCCAGGCTGGTCTCAAACTTCTGGGCTCAAGCAGTCTTCCCGCTCGACCTCCCAAAGTTTGAGTCACAGTGCACATGACCCTCTTTTGCTTTTAATTTTCTCTTGGGTTCTCTGAATGATGTCATTTCTGGGACCACATGTCTTTACTTCCATTAGGCTCTCCCACAGTTTCACTGATAGCTAGATGCCAGATTCATGGTGGTTTTCCTAAGAATGACACATCAGAAAGGCTGCTTCAGGTTTCTTTGGTATGAATGACACTGGGGGACAGCACTATCCTGGAGTGCCCCCCCCCCAACTGTCTTCCCTAGCTCTCTCCTACCCAGTGCCTGCCTTTTCGTTTCCTTCCATTTCTTTACAAAGAAAATCCTACTGGTGAAAGCTTGCCCCTGGGCTTCCCCACAATCCAGCAACCTAATGGTTAAAGTCTAGCCCTACTGCAAGGCTATAGCCACTACCCATTCAGCCTGGTCAGTGCAGGACACACCGCTTTTCACCTTTTTTTTTTTTTTTTTTTTTTGGAGACCAAGTCTTCTTTTTTTGGCCAGGTTGGAGTGCAGCGGCATGATCTCGGCTCACTGCAACCTCTGCCTCTTGGGTTCGAGCGATTCTCGTGCCTCAGCCTCCTGAGTAGCTGGGATTACAGGTGCCCACCAACATGCCTGGCTAATTTTTCTATTTTTAGTAGAGACGGGGTGAAATTCCCGGGTTGAATCCTCATCCCCAAGATGATGGTGTTAGGAGGTGGGGTCTTTGGGAGGTGTCGAGGTCACGAGGTTGGAGCCTCATGAATGGGATCAGTGTCGTTATTAAAGGGACCCTAGAGAGCTCCCTCACCCTTTCCACCATGTGAGGACACAGTGAGAAGATGCCGCCTATGAACCAGGAAGCCCTCACCAGACGCCAAATCTGCCACGCCTTGATCTGTGACTCCCAGCCTCCAGAACTGTGAGCAATAAATGTCTGTTTAAGCCCCCCAGTCTATGATACAGACACTCCTCAACTTACAATGATGACATTACACCCCCATAAACCCCTTGTAAGTTGAAAATATGGTAAGTCAAAAATGCATCGAATACACCTAACTTACAAATATCACAGCTTAGCCTGGCCTGCCCTGCTCACAACACTTCCATTAGCCACAACTGAGCAAAATCACCTAACATGAGGCCTAGTTTACAATCAAATATTGAATGCCTCATGTAGTTTACTGAATACTGCACTGCAAGTTAAAAACAGAATGGTTGCATGGGTATTCAAAGCACAGTTTCCACTGACTGTGTCTCTCTTTCCCACCATTATAAAGTCAAAAAATCATCAATCGAACTATCCTAACTCAAACTATCATAACTCAAACCATCATAAATGGAATCATCATAAATTAGGGATCTTCTGTATAAGACAGACTTTTTTTTTGTTTGGCTGGACACGGTGGCTCACAACTGTAATCCCAGCACTTCGGGAGGCCGAGGCAGGCACATCACTTGAGGTCAGGAGTTTGAGACCAGCCTGGCCAACAAGGCAAAGCTCTGTCCATACTAAAATTACAAAAATTAGCCAAGCATGGTGACATGTGCCTGTAATCCCACCTACTCGAGGGGCCGAGGCACGAGAATCACTTGACCCCGGGAGGCGGAGGTTGTGGTGAGCCAAGATTGCACCACTGCAGTCCAGCCTGGGCGACAGAGCGAGACTGCTTCAAAAACAAACAGACAAACAAAAAGCTACTTACTCACCAAGCACAGTGGCTCATGCCTGTAATCCCAACACTTTGGGAGGCCAAGGCAGGAGGATCATTTGAGGCCAGAAGTCTGAGACCAGCTTGGATAATACAGCAAACCAGCCCCACACCCCCGTGTCTACTAAAAATACAAAAAATTAACCAACTATGGTGGTATGTGCCTGTAGTCTCAGCTACTTGGGAAGGCGCGGCAGGAGGACTCCTTGAGCCCAGTACGTGAAGGCTGCAGTCAGCTATGATGACACCACTGCTCTCCAGCCTGGGTGACAAAGCAACACCCAGTTTCCAAAAAAAAAGAAGTCACTTGCTGTATCTTCACTGTCCTGCTATTAAATTGGAGACCTGCTTCCCGCACACTCCTTTGTCTGCTGGGTCACCAATCTGAGAACAATCCTACTTCTTACTTTTCTTATCACCAGGCAATGTTTGTTTTCATTAATCATAATGTTCTTTTTTTTTCTTTTTTTTTAAGATGCGGTCTCGCTCTGTCACCCAGACTGGAGTAGAGGGGTGTGATTACGGCTCACTGCAGTTCCAACTCCCAGGCTCAGGCGATCATCCCGCATTAGGCTGAGTAGCTGGAACCACAGGTGCTCATCACCATGCCCGACCTTTTTTTTTTTTGTAGAGACAGGTTCTTACTGTGTTGCCCAGGCTGGTGTCGACCTCCCAGGCTCAAGCAATCCTCCCGCCTCGGCCTCGCAAAGTGCTGCGATGACAGGCGTGGGTAACCGCACACAGCCATGAATCACCATGTTTTCTTTACCCAGTCTGGGAAGCCCAGCTGAGAGTCACACAGAACATGGTTTCTGGAACAAGGGCACCCCAAGGGAACGCTTGACAAAATCGCCTGTTGGAGCACACACAGGTCTACCCAGGGCACTGTCTGTTCTGCTCACTCAACCAGAACACCAGGCAGCCAGCTAGGGACCAGAGGATTCCTTTCCCACACAATGTGGCCATTCTTTCCTGAGCAGGTGGGTGGGCCAGCCGCTTAGTTTCACCTGAACATTTGCCAACATCCAAAGAATTAGAGTGTTTTCAGCAGCCTTAAGCGTTGTCATGAAATCAGCCAAAAACCTGTGATGCGTATGGCTGTGGGCACAACTACGGATCTTCTAGTGACTATCGTATATGCTGGCATACCACAGAAACACAGAGGCAGGAAGAAAGGCAAAGCATCCCACTGAAAGAACTCATCCACTACAGAGAAAGAAGACAGTTTTCTCTTTTTTCTCTTATTTTTTTTTTTAGAGAGATGGGGTCTTGCTGTGCTGCCCAGGCTGGTCTCGAACTCCTGGGTCTTGAAAAGTGAGCGTGATCCTCCCACCTCAGCCTCCCAAAATGGTATGATTACAAGCATGAGCCACCATGTCCAGTAAAAGAAGTAGGTTTTCACTTTTTTTGTTGTTATTGTTGTTTTGTTTTGTTTTGTTTTGTTTTTGTCTTTGTGGTTTTTTGTCTATGTGTTTTGCTTCTTGTTTTTTTGGTTTTTTTGAGACAGGGTCTCACTGCCGCTCAGGCTGGATGCAGTGGCATGCACAGCAGTGCGATCTCGGCTCACTGCAACCTCCACCTTCCGGGTTGAAGCGATTTTCATGCCTCAGCCTCCTGAGTAGCTGGGATTACAGATGCCCACCACCACACACCCAGCTAATTTTTGTAGTTTTGGGTAGAGACAGAGTTTCATCATGTTGGCCAGACTGGTCTCAAACTCCCGAACTCAAATGATCTGCCCACCTTGGCTTCCCAAAGTGCTGGGATTACAGGTTTTTACTGTAAAAGCCAGGTTTTTACTTTTACAGAGGTAGAGAATCTATTCCAGACCACGCACTAGCCCACCATCCCACAACTTTCAAAATTCTTTTTTGTTTTGTTTTGTTTTTTGAGATGGAATCTCGCTCTGTCACAGATGTGCGCCACCACACCCGGCTAATTTTTATTTTTTTATTTTTTGAGACGGAGTGTCACTCTGTCACCCAGGCTGGAGTACAGTGGCACCAGCTCGGCTCACTGCAATCTCCGCCTCCCAGGTTCAAGCAATTCTCCTGCCTCAGCTTCCCAAGTAGCTGGGACTACAAGCGTGCGCCACCACGGCCCGGCTAATTTTTTGTATTTTAGGAGAGATGGGGTTTCACTGTGTTGCCCAGGCTGGTCTCAAACTCCTGAGCTCAGGCAATCCACCCGCCTCAGCCTCCCAAAGTGCTGGGATTACAGGCGTGAGCCACCGTGCCCGGCATTTTTTTTAATTTTCTTTTTTCTCTCTTTTTTTTTTTCTTTTTTTGAGGTGAAGTCTCACTCTGTCGCCCAGGCTGAAATGCAGTGGCACGATCTCAACTCACTGCAACCACCACCTTCCAAGTTCAAGTGATTCTCCCGTGCCCGCCACATTTTTTGTATTTTTAGTAGAGACGGGGTTTCACCGTTATGGCCAGGATGGTCTCAAACTCCTGACCTCAGGTGATCCGCCGGCCTCAGCCTCCCAAAGTTCTGGGATTACAGGCGTGCGCCACCGCGCTCCGCCAGGTTTTCACTCTTAAAGAGGTGGAGAATCTCCGTCCCAGGTCACACACTCGCCCACCATCCCACAACTTCCAAAGTTCTAAATGAGCATCTGAAACACTACAGCCAAATAGCACTCAATTGAGAATGCTTTCAGTGCAAACTTCCTGTTTATTTTTACTTTTCCCTTTGAAGGAAGACAAGCTCCCGGAACTCACACAGCTGTCCTGAAATGCATCGCATTTAAGGACACGCTTCTGTAGCAGGTGGCAGCTGACTTGTTTTCTCTGCACTTATTTCTGTGGCTTTTTGGGTGAAGAGGCGACTGCGAGTGTTGATTACACAGAGGAGGAAGCTGGAGCTGAAACAGCACCAGCTGGGTAAGAGAAACTTAAAAAAATCAGAGCTCAATCACAGTCTAACAGTCACAAGCTATGAACATGTCAGACTACGAAACACCAAAATTAGGCGGTGACCTTTGAAGGTCAAAAGGGATGGGGTTTCCTAACAGTGTTCCTCGGTTACAATTCTACTTCTTCTAGGACCCTCTGGCTTGTGACACCCAAAGAACCAGCTCAGAATCTGTATCAAAATACAATGCTTCAGGAAATTCTAGAAACCTAAAACAAGTGGAAAAAATGAAAGAAAAACCAGAGCAAAACGCAGTGTAACTGAAAACAGGAAGTTAACAGAGAAACATAAAGGAAACCCAAAGCTGTTTCTTTGCAAAGACTGATGAAATTGATAAACCAGAATCTATTCTCAAAATAAAATGCTAAACTGTTTAAGGATAAACTAAACAAAAGCCTTAATAGATAAAATCACGTCCAACAACAACTATTTATATTCAACTACCCAGGGAATATCTTGAGTCGTTACTGATTTTTTTTCTATATTTTTTTTCTTTTACTTTTTTCTGCTCTTTTCCTTCTTCTCTTTTCTTTTTTTCTTTTCTTTCTTTTCCTTCATGGTCTCACTGTGTCACAATCATAGCTCACTTCAACCTTGACCTCCTTGGCTCAAGTGATCCTCCCATCTCGGCCTCCCAAGTTGCTGGGACTACAGGCACGTGCCACCACACCCAGCTAATTGGTTTTTGTTTGTTTGTTTGTTTGTTTTTTAGAGACAAGGTTTCACCATGTTGGAGGCTAGTCTTGAACCCCTGGCCTCAAGCACTCCTCCCACCTTGACCTCCCAAAGTGCTGGGATTACAGGTGTTGAGCCCAGCCCGAAAATCAATGAAGTTGACAAGACAGAATCTGTTTTCAAAAGAAAATACTAAACTGTTTAAGGACAAACTAAAGAAAAGCTTTAATAAACAAAATCATGTCTAACAACTATTTCTATTCCAGTGTCCAGGGAATATTTTGAGTCACTATGGATTTTTTTTCTATATAAGTTACTTATTTTTCTTTTTTCTTCTGTTTCCTTTCTTCTTTATCTTTTATTTCCTTTTCTTTTTTTCTTTTCTTTCTTTTCTTTCAGAATCTTGCTCTGTCACTAAGGCTGGAGTGCAGTGGCGCCATCACAGCTCACTGCAGCCTCCAACTCCTGGGCTCAAATGATCCTCCTGCCTCAGCCTCCTGAACAGCTGGGACCACAGGTATGTGCCACCACACACGGCTAATTTTTTTTATTGTTTGTAAAGACAAGGTCTCACTGTGTTGTCCAGGTTAGTCTAGAACTGCTGGCCTCAAATGATTCTCCCTCGACCTCCCAAAGCACTGGGATTACAGGCGTGAGCCACTGTGTGTCGCCTATTTTTTCTTAAGGTGTCATTGTAAACAAAATCAACAGCCCATGAAGAAGAAATTCTAGACAAGTTGCTTTCTCAATACCCTTTTGATTTTTGGAATCTCATCCAAGCTGGATTTTGCAATCTTTGAAGAATAATTCCCTATGACATTGTCTCCAACCGTAAGCTAGCTCTGTCAGTGGCATTTGAACCAGAGCAACTCCATCTTGAAGAGGGGCTGGGTAAAATGAGGCTGAAGCCTGCTGGGCCGCATGCCCAGATGGTTAAGGCATTCTAAGTCACGGGATGAGACAGGAGGCCAGCACAAGATGCAGGTCATAAAGAGTTTCCTGATAAAACAGGCTGCAGTAAAGAAGCCAGCCACATCCCACCCAAACCGAGATGGCCACAAGAGTGACCTCTGGTTGTCCTCACTGCTACACTCCCACCAGCGCCATGACAGTTTACAAATGCCATGGCAACATCAGGAAGTTACCCTATATGGTCTAAAAAGGAAAGGCATGAATAATCCACCTTTCGTTTACCATATAATCAAGAAATAGCCATAAAAATGGGCAACCAGCAGCCCTCGAGGCTGCTCTGCCTATGGAGTAGCCATTCTTTATTCCTCTACTTTCTCAATAAACTTGCTTTCTTTCACTTTATGGATTTGCCCTGAATTTTTCTTGCACGAGATCCAAGAACCCTCTCCTGGAGTCTGGACATGGACCCCTTTCTGTTAACAGCTCTGTTCCCTCCACTCTCGTCCTCTCATTGCCAAGAGTCCAATATAAGCTTGCACACCCAAATAAATGCAGGCAGGCTCGCACAGGGTCCCCCATGCCCGCCCATCCGAAGAGATCCCAGGTGCCCTAAGCATTACAAAGCACTTGCTTCTTCTGTGCCAAGGTTTCTCTGGCCACACCTGCCTGCAACCCCTTTGTTCTGCAAAATGACTCCCAAGGGAATGATTCCCCAAGGCGAAAACATCCACCAAATTAGTTGTCAACGATTTTAAAAGAACCCTCCACAGGTTGCCCTCCAAATCTCTTTGACGGGGTGCCTCCCCAATATAACATCCAAAATAACTACCTCGGAGAATCATGTAATGCCCACACACAACGCATGCTAAGTAAATGGTAGCGTGGGTTGCAAGGATCTATGTGGACTTGTGCAATTTAACAGGAACTGCGTGAGACAACTTCCTTTTTCTATGTCCTGGTGAAAAATGCTAATGGATTTTTAAACAGGTACAAGGGCATGGAGGCCAGCAGGGAAGACACTGCACAGAGGAAGGTCTATTTTTCTTTTTTCTTTTTAAATTGAGGCAGGGTCTCACTCTGTCACACAAGCTAGAGTGCAGTAGCACAGTCGCAGCTCACTGAAGCGTCTACCTCCCGAGATCAAGCAATCCTCCCATCTCAGCCCCCCGAATAGCTGGGACCACAGGCATGCGTCCCCGTGCCTGGCTAATTTTTCCCCGCCTTGTAGAGATGGGGTCTTCATATGTTGCCCAGGCGGGTCTCAAACCCCTGGACTCAAGTGATCCTCTCACCCTGGCCTTCCAAAGTGCTGGGATTACAAGTGTGAGCCACCGTGCCCAGCCCTATTTTTCAAACATATTAAAGAATGACCAGGGTCTAACCTTGACAGTTCTGGATTAAGCAGGATGGAAAGGCCCAAACTAGTCATATGGACAGTTTTCTGTCCTCTCTTCTCTTCTCTCCACCTTCTGAGAGAATGAGCTGAGCATGGTGGTGTGTCCCTGTAGTCCCAGCTACTTGGGAGACTGAGGTAGGAGGATCACTGGAGCCTGTAGTTTGAGGCTGCAGCTGAGCTATGATTGATTGCACTCCAGCCTGGGCGACAGAGCAACACCTTGTCTCTAAAAAACAAAAAACAAACAAAATCATAATCCCTTGACCTGGCCACTGTATCATCTGACAGAAGACATGAAAGGCTGGAAGAACTGCCCAGAGGCGTCCCACAGGAAATTCCTCCGTAGGGAGACTCACCAAACCGGCAACCGCCTCCCACACTGACAGTCTCTGTGCGGTCTCCTTAGACCACAGGAAGGTGGAGGTGGACGCCACCAGTGCTGGAGGGGAAGGAATTTCCATCCTCGAACCTGCACCTCCTTCCTCTGCAAGTCATTTACATCTTCGCTAAAGGTGTTCAGACAGGGTAGGGTGAGTCTCCCGGATGCCTATTCCACCATCATGGGAGAACTGCTGGGCGGCTTCAAATGCATCTAATGTGTTTTGGGTTTTTTGTTTTCTGTTTTTTTGAGATGGAGTCTCACTCTATCACCCAGGCTGAAGTGCAGTGGCGCAGACTCAGCTCACTGCAACCTCTGTCTCCCGGGTTCAAGTGATTCTCCTGCCTTAGCCTCCTGAGTAGCTGGGATGACAGGCACCCACTACCACGCCCAGCTAATTTTTGTATTTTTGGGTACAAGCAGGGTTTCATCATGTTCGCCAGTCTGGTTTCGAACTCCTGATCTCAAGTGATCCACCCACCTCGGCCTCCCAAAGTGCTGGGATTACAGGTGTGAGCCCCTACACCCGGCCTCCAATGGCTATTTATCATGTTTTCTACTACTCAGATCAAATGCAAACGCCAACTGGACTTTCACTTAAGATCCTAATGGGGAAGCAAAATGTCCATCATCCTGTCTCAACCAACACAGCACAGAAGTGGAGATGCCGGGAAAACACGCCCACCTCAGAAACGCAGCGTGAAAACGCTCCAGAAAGGAGGAGTTCCTTAAGAGTATTGGTTGCATTGGTTTCATTCTTCTTGCACAAGCGAACCTTGGAAAAAAAGGGGCCGGCCAAGTTTGCCCACACACATGTGAGGGTTACCAAATTCATCCACACGCCCAGGTTTCTGTGCAAACAATCTGCCCTCTAGCACCTGCACCTGTGTTTCTGTCGCGCTCCTCCAGTAGGATACGAGATTTGCTCCTGGGATTCTAAAGTACATAGGTCAGGCAGGGCATGGTGGCTCACGCCTATAATCCCAGCACTTTGGGAGGCTAAACTGGGAGGATCACTTGAGGCCAAGAGTTCAAGACCAGCCTGGGAAACATGACGAGACTCTATCTCTACAAAAAAAATCAAAACAATAGCCTGGTGTGGTGATGCACACCTGTAGTCCCATCTACTCGGGAGGCTGAGGTGAGAGGATCCCTTGAGCCTGGGATGTCGATGCTGCCGGGACACCACATCACTGCACTCCAGCCTGGGCATCCAGGCTGTCCAAAAAAAAAAAGGAGTGAGATAATGATATTTATCTCTCTGTGCAGTATTTGTCTCTCTGTGCCTGGCTTATTTCTCAGAGCATAATGACCTCCAGTTGCATCCACATTGTTGCAAATAACAGGACTTTGTTCTTTTTACAGGCTGAATAGTACTCCATTGTGTGGAGACCACATTTTCTTCACCCAGTCATCTGCTGACGGGCACGTGAGTTGTTGCCCTATCTCGGCTGTTGTGTGACTCGTGCTGCAGTGAACCTGGGAGTGCAGGTATCTCTTCATTGTATGTGGTTTTTAGTCACTATATTTGCGGTCCTTCATTCCAGCAGTCACACAAAACTAAGATAGTGTGAAAGAACATAGAAGAGGTAATGATAGACCAGCGCATCGCAGCTGCCTTTCCATGGACCCTGCTGTGTGAGGTGAATAGAGCCCCATCGAAATCCATTTGGGCTGCCATCACAAAACACGGTAGACCGGGGCTTAGAAACAACAGACATTTACTGCTGTCAGTCCTGGAGGCTGCAAGTCCAAGATGAAGGTGTGGGAGATTCAGAGTCTGGTGGGGACCGGCTTCCTAACTAATAGACGGTGCCATCTCGCCGTGTCCTCATATAGTGGAAGGAGTGAGGGAGCTCTCTGGGGCCCCTTCTGTAAGGACACTGATCCCACTCATGAGACCCCACCCTAATAATCCCATTACCTCCTAAAAGCCCCACCTCCTAACACCATCACCTTGGGGATTAGGGTTTTGACATAAGAATCTTGGGGTGGGGGACACAAATATGATGATGGTGGCTCCAGACCTGGTTTTGGGACTGGATCCACCACAGTAGAGGACCACGGGGAGGCCACCTGGAGAAACAGGCAGAGGGAACCTGTCACACAGACAGAAACATCGGTTCCACCTTCTCACCCTGGGCTTACCAGGAAGCTTCTAACCACAGACTTTTCTAACAGGGAAAACGAGGTCACAATTCTAAGTAAAGCACTTTCAGCTTTTTGGAAGGGATGCCTCGGGGCTTCCTCTGTATTTCCCCCAAGGTTTTTCTTTTCTTTTTTTTTTTTTGAGATGGAGTCTTGCTCTGTCACCCAGGCTGGAGTGCAGTGGCGTGATCTCAGCTCATTGCAAGCTCCGCCTCCTGGGTTTACACCATTCTCCTGCCTTAGCCTCCCAAGTAGCTGGGACTACAGGCACCCCCCACCACGTCTGGCTAATTTTTTTGTATTTTTAGTAGAGACGGGGTTTCACCATGTTAGCCAGGATGGTCTCGATCTCCTGATCTTGTGATCTGCCCACCTCGGCCTCCCAAAGTGCTGGGATTATAGGCGTGAGCCACCGCGCCCAGCCAGTTTTTTTTTTTTGTTTGGTTTGGTCTTTTTTTTTTTTTTAAGTCATCAACATTACTACCTTTTTAAAAGATCTATATCTCCCTTTTTTCAACTTTACATATGCAATTTCATGCTAGAGAGAAGAGGAAGCTGATGGATAGAAAAGGTTTACTTTTTGGAGACCCTACAGTGTGCCAGGCACTGTGTAATCATCTCCCTTGATACTTTATTTTTGACATAGGGTCTTGCTCTATTGCCCAGGCTGGAGCACAGTGGCACCAACATGGCTCACTGCAGTCTCCACCTCCTGGGCTCAAGCGATTCTCCTGCCTCAGCCTCCCTAGTAGCTAGGACTACTGGTGCATTCCATCACACGCAGCTACTTTAAAAAAATTTTTGGGCCGGGCGCAGTGGCTCAAGCCTGTAATCCCAGCACTTTGGGAGGCCGAGACGGGCGGATCACGAGGTCAGGAGATCGAGACCGTCCTGGCTAACCCGGTGAAACCCTGTCTCTACTAAAAAATACAAAAAACTAGCCAGGCGAGGTGGTAGGTGCCTGTAGTCCCAGCTACTCGGGAGGCTGAGGCAGGAGAATGGCGTGAACCCGGGAGGCGGAGCTTGCAGTGAGCTGAGATCCGGCCACTGCACTCCAGCCTGGGCCACAGAGTGGGACTCCGTCTCAAAAAAAAAAAAAATTTGTAGAGATGGGGTCGTGCTATATTGCCCAGACAGATCTTGAGCTCCTGGGCTCAAGCGATGCTCCTACCTCAGCATCCCAAAGTGCTGGGATTACAGGCGTGAGCCTCCACACCTGGCCTCCCTTGAAGTTTTATTTTTTGAGACAAGGTCTCTGTCACCCAGGCTGGAGTGCAGTAGCACGATCTCAGCCCACTGCAGCCTCAACCTCCTGGGCTCAAGCGATTCTCATGCTTTAGCCCTCCTTTGATTTTCACAAGGATGTCTCTTCCTGGTGGGGGCTGTCTGCTGCTTTCAAGAGTTTAACGTCTCCCTTCTTTGCAGCGTGCCCATGAACTGTAGATGACTTTGTTTTGGTCGTCCGATCCCAGTGTGCACGCCCTGCTTTCCTGCGGAGGAGGCAGCGGGCTGCAGGCGAAACCCTTTGGGCACATAGCATCTCTTCTCTCAGATCCTCTTTCCCATTAAGAAAATAAGGCTACAAGCATGGTGGACACAACTGTAGTCCCAGCTACGTGGGAGGCTGAAGTGGGAGGATCACTTGAGCCCAGGAGTTCGAGACCAGCCTGGGCAACATAGCAACGCCCATCTCTACAAAAATAAATAAATAAACTAGCTGAGTGTGGTGGTGCACATCTGCAGTCCCAGCTACTTGGGAGACTGAGGTGGGAAGATCGCTTGAGCCTGGGAGGTCGATGCTGCAGTGAGCTGTGATTGCACCACTGTACCCCAGCCTAGGCGACAGAGTGAGACCCTGTCTCTAAAAAAAAAAAGAAAAAAGAAAATAACGCTGATGTTGTCATGGTGGAGCTTCTGCCCATAGAGAAACTAAAGTACATAGTGTACCCGTCCAGTACTTGGCATCAGTGAGTGTCATAAGAACAACTGTCGATAGTGCCATCATCCTTTCATTTCTTTATTCACACACAGAGTGACCAGATTGTCTCTGTCTCTGACTGCGACTTTCCTGGCTAGCACTGAAGGTTTCCCACCTCGGGAAACCCCTGGCACATGAGGAGGGTTGATCTCTCTATCCATGCAGTGGATGGTCTTGGGCACGCACTAAGTGCCGGGTCTGTTCTCTGAATGTGGGAGATGAAAGTGACTCCAACACACAGAGGTCCCGGCACTCTTGGCATCTATGTTCCAGCAGCGGAAGCAGGCGGAATGCTTGAGCCCAGGAGTTCAAGATGAGCCTGGGCAACACAGTGAGACCCCGTCTCTTTTCTTAAAATAAGTCCTGCACATGTATCTTAATTTAACTTAAATTTAATGTAACATGCATTTTAACTTAAAACTAAATTAAATTTAAAAAATAAAATGAAATAAACAATGAAGAGGAGAAACCGGCAGGACTTCTATCCTTGGAAATGTTCTCTGATGTGTAATATTTTATCTCATCTCTTGGCATTTGTGTGATGCACTTAAATGGAAACTGTCATTCACACATGCATGAGCCGGTTTCACACGGGGCAACCACACAAGATAAACAAGATTAAAGGGCTGAGCTCCACTTTCTGTGTATTGTTAGGCCACAAACAACACTTCTAATTGCTATGTCAACACTGCCCACAAGGCTGCTGATTTATGCACACAGTAAAATCTCACCAGTTCAGATGCCATTCGTGCCGGCAGCATGCTGGTGTGAGAGACAGGCTGGGGATGCCGTGGACTCAATGTCTGTGTGCCCCTAAAATTCCTGTGTTGAAATCCTCACCTGCAAGGTAATGGTGTCAGGGGGTGAGGCCCTAGGGAGGTGACAAGGTCATGAGGATGGAGCCTCATGAATGGGATCAGTGCCCTTATAAAGGGACCCCAGAGAGCTCCCTCACCCCTTCCACCATGTGAGGACACAGCAAGAAGGCACCATCTATGAACCAGGAAGCAGGTCCCCACCAGACACCCAATCTGCCACGCCTTGATCTTGGACCTCCAGCCTCCCGAACTGGGAATAAATGTCTGTGGTTTATAAGTCACCCAGTCAGTGGTGTTTTGCTACAACAGCCTGAATAGACTAACCTGGGGCATTAATAAGAACCAGCAACAAGGAGAGGAAAGGAAATTCTGGCCAATTCAGAAGAACCAAGGACAGGAGAAAACCTACCAGTATAAGCACTTTAGATCTGAGAACCATGTATCATTAATTATGAGGATCTCCTAGCTCTTAAGAAAATAAAACATTTTCAGATGTATAGTGTGTGCAAGTTTTAAAAAAAAAAAAGTGTCTGGCCGGGCACGGTGGCTCATGCCTGTAATCCTACCTCTTTGGGAGGCCAAGGCAGGTGGATCACCTCAGGTCAGGAGTTCGAGACCAGCCTGACCAACATAGAGAAACCCCATCTCTACTAAAACTACAAAATTAGCCGGGTATGGTGACACATGCCTGTCATCCCAGCTACTCAGGAGGCTGAGGCAGAAGAATCGCTTGAACCCGGGAAGCGGAGGTTGTGGTCAATACACTCCAGCCTGGGCAACAAGAGCGAAACTCTGTCTCAAAAAAAAAAAACACACAGTGTTGAGCAAGACAGAGGGGTCTGTGGGGAGGGAACTCATCCCGCACCATGGTTTGGAGGCTAGTAGCTGCCCAAATCCACACAGTGGGCAAAACTGCACAGAACTCTACACACATACTCGCAAACACAAATGAACACCTTCTGAAAACTAATAAAGGCTGAACAAGCCGGGCACGATGGCTCCTGCCTGTACACAATCCCAGCACTTTGGAAGGCCAAGGCAGGAGGCTCGCTTGAGCCCAGATCAAGGCTGGAGTGAGCCGAGATCGCACCACTGCACTCCAGACGGGGCAACAGAGTGAGACCCTGTCTCAAAAAAAAAAAAAAAAAAAAAGCTGAACGAGGTATGTGTTCTCTTTAATAGGGATATACCGACATCGATGACATGGTTCTGATATTGTCCCACGGATATGGAGACGTCACCATGGGGAAGCTGGCTGAAGGGTCCGTGAGACTCCAGGTACTGTTTTTGCAATCTCCAGTGAATCTGTATTTCAAAATATATATATTTTTAATAGGGGTCTAGGAATTTTGGAGTCTTCCTCATAGTAACCGTGTAGGACAGGTTCTGTCATTATTTCCCTTTTTTTAGATGAGTAAATGCAGAAGTAGGTTGAGAAAGGGAAAATGAAATGTGGACCCAAAGCCTGGCCACTGTTTTACCTGCTGAATTACCTCCTTCCTGACAGGTTCACACTCGGGGTACCCAGGAGAAGCAAGCACTGGGTCGTAGATGCCAAATGATTCGATAAGGACACTTCTGGGGAAAAACCTAAGTATTTTTTAACTGATATATAGAGAAAGGAATTCTCAAGTGGTCATTTTAAGTAGGAAGATTGATAAAATAAGGCTGGTGGATAGGTGCACAGATTCATCCTCTTCTCTCTACATAGGGTAAGTTTTTCATTTCCATAATATCATTTTTTTTATTTTATTTTTTAGAGAGAGGATCTCACTGTATCACCCAGGCTGGAGTACAGTGGCGCGATTGTGGTAGACTGCAGCCTTGACCTCCTGGGCTCAAGTGATCCTCTTGCTTCAGCTTCTCAGGTAACTAAGACTACAGATGTGTGCCACCATGCCCGGCTAACTGTTACTACTATTTTTTTTTAAGAGATGAGGGTCTCACTATATTGCCCAGGCTGGTCTGGAACTCCTGGCCTCAAGTCATCCTCCCACAGAGACCTCCCAAATAGCTAGGACTACAGGCACGCACCACTGTACCTGGCCCTGAAATTTATTTTTTTAAAGCACAATTGTTCTTCCTCATAGGAACAAGCATGGCTTGGTTATATGAACAAGAAATTTGAAGAACCAGATTGGAAACCATTTTTTCTCTAAGGAGTAGTAGGACTGTTCTGAACCAAAGTTCCTAAAACTATTAAATCGGCCTTTAGACCAGATGTATTCCAGAATCCCTTCATGCACGAAAAAGAAAAAAAAAAATCCATTATCAGATTTTTCACAACTGCAAACTGCACTCTTTTTCCTAACTACCTCAACTGGAGGAAACTGGTCAATCTAGAACGCTGACACTTTCTTTTTTTTCCCTCCGTCACCCAGGCTGGAGTGCAGGGGTGTGATCTCGGCTCACTGCAACCTCTGCCTCCTGGGTGCAAGCAATTCCTTTGCCTCAGCCTCCTGAGAAGCTGGGATTACAGGCGCCTGCCACCACGCCCGGCTAATTTCTGTATTTTCTCAGTAGAGACAGGGTTTCGCCATGTTGGCCAGGCTGGTCTGGAACTCCTCAGAGCAAGTGATCCGCCTGCCTCGGCCTCCCAAAGTGCTGGGACTACAGGCATGAGCCACCACGCCCAGCCTCTGATTGGCTTTAAGTCATAGAAAATACGATTGCTCAACTGGCAATCTGCATACAGATCCCCTCCGCCCACCCCCCAAAAAGTTCAGTACTCCTGGGGGTGCTTGTTTGGGGCCTGAGGGAATTAGGAATGAGGGAAAGAGCAATGAAAAGCACACTCAGGTTCCTGCAGGGACAGCTCAGGATGAAGAGACGCCACACCCACCCAGACTGGGTGTCAACTCCAGACTGAGACTCCAGCTCGCCCCTCACTCTTCATCACGCCTTGGAAAACAGTCCAAAGCTGCTGTAGATTGTGGCTCAGAGCACAATCGTGAAGGATCTAAAAGGCTTTTTAAAAATTTATTATTTTAGGTGAATCACACTGAGATTGCTCTTTAACCAACAATAAAGAAAAGGGCTCAGATAAAAGGCAGCAGATGTCACCAAAGCTGTGAAGTTGTCATGAGAGAGTGTTCCAGACACGCATGCAAACACACACACACACACACACCCCTGGGTCCTGGTCCCCTGTTGTCCAATGAGTGTGGGATACCTAGCTCTCCTGCCACACCCTTGGAGACCATAGGAAGTTATCCTTGAGAAAGGAGCATCATCCTCATTAAAAGAGCACTGACTGGGGGGAAAAAAAAAAAAAAAAGCTGACTTCCCCGCCCAGCCAGCTTGGTCCCCAGAGGCAGCGACACTCTATTTTTAAGGATGAGGTTACACGCTGGGCACCCTAAGCTGACTTGACATCAAACTGAGTGGCCCCCTGTGACAGCAGAACCCCTCACCTCTGCCGCCCTCCTGCCCGCATCCTGCTCTCTGCCCTGGCCTCCAGCCCCAAGGGACCATGTGGGTGCCCCAAAGAATGACAAACGCTGGTGCTGAGTGCCAAGGAACGGCTGGACCTCATCAATTTTCCATTGTCGAGTTGTATTTCCACCGACGGTGGCGGCTGCGCCAGTCAGGGTTCCTGCCCCACCCTTCTTCCCCGCAAAACACACCCAGCTCTAAGATTAGCCCAGGACAGCTCTCCAGGGGGAACCAAGACAAGAGGGAAGGCAGAGAGAGAGGAGGGAGGGAGACAGAGAAACCAAGACAGGAAGGGGACAGGGAGACAGACACCAAGAGACAGAGGAGGAGAAATGCAGAGAGACAGGAACAGAGACAGAAAGAGGCAGAGAGAAAATGAGATAGAGAGAAAGGAGGGAGGGAGGGAAAGGAGAAAAAAAGAGTGCCTCCTCCCACTCTGTCCCTTCAAATTCAGGCTTTCCTCATGGGCCCTTCCTCAAAGTCTAAGTGGCAAAGAGGTCACTGAAGGCAGCTAAGTACCCTCTTCCTCAGCGGTTTTGAAGGCCCCCTGGCTATGCCCTCTGGTCTTCCTAAGCCATAAGCTGTGGCCTTGAGCCCTTGGGCTTCCCAGCGCAGCTTCCTCCTTTCCAAAATGAGAGGACAAACAGGAGTTAGAGGGCCTGAGAGCCCCCGCCTCACCAACACACCCAGGACACCCCCTCTGTTCTCCCGTTTATTTTCTTGACAACCAACACCCCACTTAGCCACACAGAGTCCCTAAGAGGCACAGGCGGGCTGGTGACAACTGTTTAAATCCAGCGCCCATGTCCGGTTGGGATATTCCGACCCACCCAGGGCTGCCCTATAAGCCAGCGCGTGTCCGGATCCCAGCGCACCGAGAACTCGAAACCTGTCAAGCTGCCCATTCGGGGTTAAGTTCAAAGACAGAGGACAAAGGAAACGGATAAAGCGTCCGATACAAGAATTACCCATTTCAGACGCACAAGACGAAAAGCAGGTGTCAGGACATGTTAGGATCCGTCCCCAGCGCTGCCGTCCTCGTCCCCACAACGCCACGGGACACCTGTCCCTCAAAGCCCAGCTGCTCCTGCAGCCCCTGGAGAAATCTGTACATTCCCTGCCGCTGGGCACACGGGGAGGCTGGCCTGGGGGAGGCCCGCAGGGGCCTTCGGATCCCGCCCCCGTGTCCCTGGGGTCGCTGCCAGGGAGGGGGCACGAGGTCCCCCAGGCGAGGTGACCCGCAGGAGGTTTTGTGACGTCGGACGGCCCAGGCCCCAGAGTGCTGTGTGTGCTGGGAGTGGAGGGTGGTCTCCGAGAGGAGCCGTCGGCATTTCAGGGAAGGCACCCGGCCGGTCGGGGGGACTTGTCTGGGCTGAGGGGTGCGCTCCACCTCCCCAAGCGCCCCCCGGGGAGACCTGGGGCGCAGGAGCAGCCCCGCGCGAGGACTCCGGGCCGGAGTAGCGGGGCAGGTCCCTCCCCAGGAGGCCGGCACCCGGGGCCCTTTGTCCTACTACAGCGTCCCGGCCGCGCCGCGCACCGCTGTGGGCCGAGTCCCCGCCCGCACTTACTCACCCACGGTGGCCAGCGTGTCAAAGTCCTGCAGGCGGTAGGCAGGCGGCTCCGGCGACCGCGCCTCGGGGCTGGGGCAGAGCGCGGGCGCCCCGTCGGGGGTCTCCTCCGCCACCTTGCGGGGGTCGCTCTCCGCCGCGGCCGCCGCGGCCAGCCCGGGCGCCTCCATGGGGACGCACTCAGGTCCGGGGCACCGGGCCAGGCCGAAGCGATCGGGGAGCCGGGCTTCCCGGGACGCAGCCTCGGAGGGCGGCGCGGCGGCGGCGGCATCAACGGAGGCTCCCCATGCGCACCCTCGCCTCCTGGTGCGCCGCCTGGCGCAGCTGACGGAGCGACGGGGACAATGGCGGGGCGGCGCTCACGCCACAAGCAGCAACGGCCCCGGGTGGGAGCAGCCGCCGGCCTCAGGGGTCGGGCACCGAGTGCCGGACGGCTGCGGGGAAGGCGGGGGCCGCGGCCCGGGCTTGGGGGGCGAGGCGGGGACCCTGCGCATTCCCGGTCTCACGCCCGCCGCCTCCTCCAGCTCGGTAGCCGCGTGCGCGCTGATGGGGCGGGCGGAAGCAGCCTGGGCGTGACCGCGCCTCTCCCCGCCCCCAACCCGGCCGCGGGGCTGGGGGCGTCGCCTTCGCGCGCTCCGCCCCCGCTGCGACCCAGCCCAGGAGCCGGAGACCCGGGCGTGCGGATGATTCCAGCCGCCGACGGCTGGCGCGGCTCTGGGGAGGTGCCCACGCCCCGTCCGCGCCCGGGGCGCCCCTGGGGTGGGACCCAGGTTGAAGCCTCCTCGGGGACGCACTGGCGGGACACCCGCGTCGCTGCACCCAAGCCCGGAAGATGGGGAGGCGAGGGGGCCCGGGGACAGGGAGGGCGTGGCTCCGCAAAAGTGAAGTTCAGAAATAAAAAGTGAAATTGGCGTTTGGTGAGGAGAGGGGCTCGGATTAGCCTGGCTACTCAGGACGCGCGCTGCGCGCGGATCCCCAAGAGGGGCTGCCGGGTCTTGGGGATGAGGTCAGCGTCCTGGTTTTGCTGTAGGACTCTGGTGATTCTAGATTTCTACTTGGAAGGGATGGGGAAGGGTGGGCTCGACCCTGCGCGTTTCTTTGCAGCTTCCTGTGGATCTAGAATTCTTTCCAAATAAACATTTCTTAAAAGAACTAGGGAAAGACAGATTTGAGAGATCGCCCGACCAAATGTAGCGCGTGAAACTTGATTGGTCACTGTTTCAAATACCCCGGCGACAACCCGATAAAGAATTGTGCAGACGCATTTCAATTTCAGAAACGCAAAGATTTTTTTTTTTTTTTCCTGGCTTGAGTGTGACTCAGGCAATAGTTGGACATACTTATATTTAAAACCCTATCCGTGTGGATTTGAAATGCAAATACAGCTAGACATTTGGTCACCCCTTTCCCCAGGGAAATGCAGACGGTGCTTAACTTGCGGGCCTGGCACGGCCTGGACGCTGCGCCCCTGACCCGCGACCAGGGCGGCCCAGGCTGCCGGTTCGCCGACCACTCTGAGCAGCAAGGGGTCAAACTTCTAACGCCTTTGTTTCGAGGGATCTCAGCGATTCTGCGACTGGAGGGGGGTCTCCAGTCCCTCAGTCCGCTGGTCGGGGGGCTTTCCGAGAGGCAAAGCAGCCTCTAAGTCAGAACGGACACATTTTAAGGGGACCAGGCCGAGCCATCCTTGCGCAGCTAACAGGGAGGGGGAGTCAGGAAGTCTGAACCTGGCTCAGGCTTTGTATTTCTGGCCCCTGGCTGCCAGCCTCGCCCCAGCCTCCACCTGCATTTTGTAGGTGGCATTTCCCCCCGGGGTGACACCCGCTCTCTATGCTCTGCAAAATCCTGAGCTGGAATGCAAAACATATGCGACACCAGCAGGCCCCGCCATTCCCTGAGCCTGGTTAGGACAGGTCACGGCCTTGCCAAGCAAGCTTCACCAGCAAGCCATGCAATCCCTTGATCCTGGTTAGGACAGGAAACGGCCCTGCCAAGCCCTGCCTGGCTGAGGGGTTAAGGGCCAGCCAGGAACGCGCACTCAGGGAAAGTTCGTGTCACCCCGCGGAACGCGCGCCCTCTCCACTAGGGCCTGACCTTGGAAATGCAAGGCTGCGGCCTCATAAAGTGCTTTTAATCAAGGCCCGGGTTTCACACCCAATTAAGCAGATGTCTTTGCCTGCAGATTGCGCGCAGGAAGAAGAACGTGGCGCAGATTTGCAGCGTCAAACTCTGCTTGGGCTGCTGATTAGTCTGACTCCACCGATCCCACTCTGAACTTGACCACATAGCTACCTCTTCTTAGAAACAGACCCTGCACGTTTCTCAACACCTTGCTTGACAAAGCAGCTTTCATCTGGAAGGATCATAAAAATCCTTGAGAAACCACAGCCTATTACTTAAGAGACAAAAAAGGAAAATCCCTGTGAGTTAGGCATGAAAGGGTCATTATCGCCTTAATGAAGTGGCATTAATTTGCAGTGGAGTCAGGAAATGCTGAACTCTGCCATTCCGAAGGAATGAGTCCCTGACCCTAAACCAGAATGAACTATAAATTCAATACAATGATAGGTGCAGGTGTTGTTAAATATGAGAGGAATCAAAATTGTACCATCTGGCTGAGCGCAGAGGCTCACACCTGTGATCTCAGCACTTTGGGAGGCACTGGGGTTTGAGACCAGTCTGGGCAACATTGGAACACACCTCCCATCTCTATCAAAAATAAGTTTTTTAACTAGCCAGGTGTGGTGGTGCACACCTATAATCCCAGCACAGGGGCAAAGGCACAAGGATGCCTTGAGCCCAGGAGGTCAAGGCTGCAGTGAGCTATGACTGCGCCACTGCCCTCCAGCCTGGGCAAGAGAATGAGATCCTGACTGAAAAAAAAAAAATCCTACCATCTCTGAAGGGAGCTGAACACTCTTTAAGCATGTATACTGTATGTGTGTGTTTGTGTATGTATGTGTGTTTATATAGTGTATATATATCCACTACATATATTATATATACTGAGTTAGATATGTTATATATTTGTGTATATGTATGTGTACATAAGTATGCACATATAATATATGACATAATACATTTTGCATAAATGATATATAAAATATATTTCTATATATGCTGATATAAAATATTTTTTGTTCTAATTTTACTTTTTATTTTTTCATTTTTATATATTGAGGAGGTACAAATGCAGATTTTCTGTTTTTCAGTAATTTTGCTTAAGATAATGGCCTTCATTTCCTTCCATGTTGCTGCAAAAGATATTTCATTCTTTTTACGAAATCATAGTATTCCATGGTGTGTGTGTATATGTGTGTGTGTGTGTGTGTGTGTGTATACACACATATAAAACATCTTCTTGTCCAAGCATGGTGGCTTAACGCTGTAATCTCAACACTTTGGGAGGCCAAGGTGGGTGGATCAGCTGAGGTCAAGAATTCAAGACCAGCCTGGCCAACACCGTTGAAACCCTGTCTCTCTAAAAATACAAAAATTAGCTGGGCGTGGTGGTGGGCGCCTGTAATTCCAGCTACTAGGGAGGCTGAGGCAAAAGAATCGCTTGAACCCGGGAGGCAGAGGTTGTAGTGAGCCAAGATTGTGCCATTGCACTCCAGCCTGGGTGACAGAGCGAGACGCTGTCTCAAAAAAAAAAAAAGAAAATAAAAGACATTTTCTTTATCCAGTCATCCATTGATGGGCACTCAGGTTAGTTCTATATCTTTGCTATTGTGACTAGCACTGTGATTGACATACAAGTGGCCAGGCACAGTGGCTCATGCCTGTATTCCCAGAACTTTGGGAGGCCTAGGCAGGTGATCACTTGAGGTCAGGAGTTCAAGACCAGCCTGACCAACATAATGAAACCCCATCTCTACTAAAAATACAAAATTAGCCGGGCGTGCTGACACACGCCTGTAATCCCAGCTACTCGGAAGGCTAAGGTAGGAGAATTGCTTGAACCTGAGAAGCAGACGTTGTGGTGAACCAAGATCACGCCATTGCACTCCAGCCTGGATGACAGAGCGAGACTCTGTCTAAAAAAAAAAAAAAAAAAAAGAAAAGAAAGTAGGCAGTTACTATCACAAAGTTAACTTTTTTTTTTTTTCCGAGACGGAGTCTCTCTCTGTCGCCCAGGCTAGAGTGCAGTGGTGCAATTTCGGCTCACTGCAACCTCCACCTCCTGGATTCAAGCAATTCTTCTGCCTCAGCCCCCCAAGTAGCTGGGATTACAGGTGCCCACCACCACAACTGGCTAATTTTTGTATTTTTTGTAGAGATAGGGTTTCACCATGTTGGTCAGGCTGGTCTCAAACTCCTGACCTCATGATCTGCCTGCCTCAGCCTCCCAAAGTGCTGGGATTACGGGCTTGAGCCACTGCACCCGGCCAACTTTACAATTTATATATATAATTTGTATATATATATATATAACTTATATAAATAAATTCTAGTATATTTTATATTATATATTCTAGTGTGTGTGTATATATATGAACTGTTTAGCCACCTTCACAGACATATACACACACACATATATATGTATTCTGAGTTAAGCAAATAATATAAAATATATGTATGTATATGTGTGTATATATGTGTATATGTTTGTGTGTATGTGTGTGTGTGTGTATATATATTTACGTTGCAACTTATCAACCTAAATATATGCTTCAGCTTCCTTTTTGATCTGCCATCTGCAGTGGAGCCACCACCAAAATGCAGATTTTCGTGAAAACCCTAAGGGGGAAGACTATCACCCTTGAGGTTGAACCCTCAGATATGGCAGAAAATGTAAAGGCCAAGATCCAGGATAAGGAAGGAATTCCTCCTGATCAGCAAAGACTGATCTTTGCTGGCGAGCGACTGGAAGACGGACGTACTTTGTCTGACTGCAACATTCAAAAGGAGCCTACTCTTCATCTTTTGTTGAGACTTTGTGGTGTTGCTAAGAAAAGGAAGAAGTCTTACCCCACTCGCAAGAAGAATAAGCACAAGAGAAAGAAGGTGAAGCTGGATGGCCTGAAATATTATAAGGTGGGTGAGAATGACAAAATTAGTGTCCTTCCGATGAATGTGGTGCTGGAGTGTTTATGGCAAGCCACTTTGACAGACATTATTGTGGCAAATGTTGTCTGACTTACTGCTTCAACAAACCAAAAGACAAGTAACTGTGTATGAGTTAATAAAAGACATTAACTAAAAACAAACAAACAACAACCACAAAAACATAGCTTCAGAAACACACAGTGCCTCAATACTTTGTTATTTGACCAAGCGTAAGAGGTCTTCCCAGGGGGTCTGGAAAGGGGTCCTCCAAGCAATATAGTGATCAATTACTATCTAGACCATGCCAGGAATGGAAACTCTATCATTTCCTGAGGATATATCCACCTATGATTTGGTCTTAGAAGACAGGCAGGGAATTCTGATGAACGTTTAGTTACAGCAATACGGTTTCAAATTTTAGTACTCAGATATTATCATAATTACGGTAATGCCCTTGATTGTGAGCCTACCGTGTCCCAGGAATAGAATCTTTTCTCATGCTCAACACAGTTCATTCTCATTTTCTCAGATGAGCCATTTATTGGGGCTTGAGTATTTTCATGCATCATTGAGTCATCCCCAATGCCTAGCATGTTCCTTACAAGGACTGATTCACCATTGGTAGCTTTGCAATCTTTTCTTCTCATTTCTTCCTTGTCACAGGATGGTACCATCATGGGTTTGTTTTGGCTTTACATGTTAGGACTTCACTATAGCCTAGGAGTTGGCTACGTTCCAGTAAATCCTCGGTACTTCTGCCTCTGCTGATGGGGTCAGGCCCTTTGTGACTAATCTGGGATGATGAAATTGATTTTATAAATGTACGTATAACCGCAGTTATCAGAGACCTGCTGTGGTTTTAGCCCAGCTGAATCACCATCATTCCCAGTCTTAGAAGCCACCTTCTTTGCCATTTTTCAGAGCCTGATTCTCTAGAGACATAATGTCCAATGAGGCTGGGCGCAGTGGCTCACACCTATAATCCCAGCACTTTAGGAGGCCGAGGCGGGCAGATCACGAGATCAGGAGATCGAGACCATCCTGGCTAACATGGTGAAACCCCGTCTCTACTAAAAATACAAAACATTAGCCGGGCCTGGTGGCGGGCGCCTGTAGTCCCAGCTACTCAGGAGGCTGAGGCAGGAGAATCTCTTGAACCTGGGAGGCGGAGCTTGCAGTAAGCCGAGATAGTGCCACTGCACTCCAGCCTGGGCGACAGAGTGAGACTCCGTCTGAAAAAACAAACAAACAAACAAACAAACAAACAAACAGTTCAAACTTTACTTGTTGAAGGAGGGACCTGAGCCTACCCATGTGTGTTTTCAAGCTGGACAACATCTTTAGGCTGAAGCTGATTTAGAAATATCCTCTTGGAGGCTGGGCGTGGTGCCTCACGCCTGTAATCCCAGCACTTTGGGAGGCTGAGGTGGGCGGATCACGAGGTCAGATGTTTGAGACTAGCCTGGCCATTTTTGTACTAAAAATACAAAAAATTAGCTGAGTGTGGTGGCGGGCACCTATAATCCCCCCTACTCGGGAGGCTGAGGCAGGAGAATCGCTTGAACCCGGGAGGTGGAGGCTGCAGTGAGCTGAGATCGCATTACTGCGCTCCAACCCGAGCCACAGTGCAAGACTCCGTCTCAAAAAAAAAAAAAAGAAATATCCTCTTGGATTTCTTGAGGCCGTGAGTTTGAGACCAGCCTGCCAGACATGGTGAGACTCTGTCTCTACAAAAAATGTAAACATTAGCCGAGCCTGGTGGTGCATGCCTGTAGTCCCAGCTACTTGGGAGGCTGAGATGGGAGGATCACTTGGGCACGGGAGGTCGAGGTTGCATGAGCTATGATTGTGCTACTAGCCTGGGCAACAGAGTGAGACTCCATCTCAAAAAAAAAAAAAAAGAAAGAAAAGAAACAAAAACCAAACAAAGAACCCAACATGCAACCATTAAAAAAAATAAAATAAATAAACAAGATCATGTCCTTTGCTGGGACATGGATGGAGCTGGAGAACATTGTCCTTAGCAAACTAACACAGGAACAGAAAACCAAATACCGCATGTTCTCACTTATCAGTGGGAGCTAAATGATGAGAACACGTGGACACATAGAGGGGAACAACACACACTGGGGCAGTCTGGACAGTGAAGGATGGGAGGAGGGAGAGGATCAGGAAAGATAAGTAAGGGACACTAGGTTTAATACCTGGGTGGTGAAATTATCTGTACAACAAACCTCTGTGACACAAGTGTACTTATGTGACAAACCTGTACATGTACATCTGAACTTAAAAGCTAAAAGAAAACAAGACAAAACAAACAAAAACCAACTTTTGAAAAAATGAAAAATTATAGGACTGTCCTTTCTTCTGAGTGAAATGAAAATTTCCACGTGTGTATTATACTCAGTTCCCGAGTTAGAGGCTCTTGAATTCTCCATGGGTTTATAGGGATTAATTAATCCATAGTGAAACCCTGAGTGGTCAAATATTATAGTTGGACAGAACGTCATTTAGTTAAAATTCATAACATAAAACAAAACCCTAAGCCACTCTTTCTACAAACTAAGTTTTAAAAATCTGCAAACATAGAATGCAATCAAAGCGATTTTATTCATGTATCAAGTGCCGACTTCTAAAAATAATGTTTCTAAACATGCCTGTTTATTTGGAGGCTTTTCTTGAGCGATTCCAAAGAAAATCCAGTAGAAAGCATTGAAGATGTCATCGGTGTCTTCGCTGGTAGCCATTCATTAGGAAATGTCTAGATGAGCTTGTAATTAGAATGGGCTGCGTTTACTCCTCATCCAAGAGATACATGAGAGTTTTTATTTCTGGGATACTGGTAAAGTTTATGGAAAATGTAAACTACGGTATTGAAGGAATGCAGGTGAATAATGTTTCCAAAGTGGTTAACAAAAGCACCAGAAAGAAAAATCCTTCCTTCAAAAGGGAAGCTAATGGTATGTGTTCATGTTATTGTTTAACTGGATTTCCAGATTTGAACGTCACAGGTAACATTTCACTCAAAGAATAATAGTAACGATGTGTACGGAAGCAAGTCAATAAGCACGATGACTTAAGAGTGAATTCATCAGAGGTTGTTGCAGTGGCTCACACCTATAACCCCAGTACTTTGGGAGGCCGAGGCGAGAGGATTGCTTGAGCCTAGGAGTTTGAGACCAGCCTTGGCAACATACCAAGATCCCATCTCTACAAAAAAAAACTTTTTTAATTAGCTGGATGTGGTTGTGCTTGCCTATAATCCCAGCGATTTGGGAAACTGAGATGGGAGGATCACTTGAGGCCAGGAGATTGAGACCAGCCTGGGCAACATAGTGAGACCCATCTCCATTTAAGAAGAAACAGAGAGTAAGTTAACCATGGACACCCATCACTGTGTTCTGTAATATGTTAATGAAGTTTCCTTTAAATATTTAGATCCCTATAATGTCAATGTGGGAAAGCAAAGAAGTGTGTGAAAACTCTTAACCAACTCTTCTGTATCCTGGCCTTGTTATTTGGAATTCACTTGGGTCAGATCTTTATTTATTTATTTATTATTTGGAAGAGATGGAGTCTTGTTCTGTCACCCAGGCTAAAGGGCAGTGGTGTGATCATGGCTCACTGCAGCTCAAACTCCTAGGCTCAAGCGACTCTCCCACCTCGACCTCCCAAGTAGGTTGGGATTACAGGTACACGCCACCATGCTTGGCTAGTTTTTTATAGAGATGGGCTCTTGCTATGTTTCCCGGGCTGGTCTCAAACTTGTGAACTCAAGCGATTCTCTTGCCTCGGCCTCCCAAAGTGCTGGAATTGTAGGCATAAGCCACCGTGCCCGGCCTGAATTAGATCCTTTTACTTCTCTTTCTGCTGATGGGCTTTGGGCTATTCCCTGAAGCTTACAGGTAACACAAAGTGCAACATAATAATGTGAGAAAAATTACAACACATCAAGTCACATTATATCTCTAAGCATAATAAGTAACAAAGGAGCTTCAACCAATCTCTATTTTTGGAATAAAAGGTTGATTTAGATTCTCACCTTGCACCATAATTAAAAACACAAAGACATCACAAGAGAAAAAACTGAAATAAATACCAGAAGTATTAAATTGAAATTGGGGACATAAATCAAACTTGAAACGAGCCCAGTCACTGGTGGGCTCCAAAGAACTTTCTAAGCTTCATAAACATCAAACTACATGGGTAAAGATTAATAGATATGACTACCTAAAAATGTCAAGACAGTTGTTGAAATACAAAACAAAATGAAAATACATTTACAGCAAGCTTACATAGTGCATGAGATGAAAGGCCAGAATGGGCCAGGCATAACGGCTCACGCTTATGATCTCAACATTTTGGGAGGCCAAAGTGGGAGGATCGCCTGAGCCTTGGAGTTTGAGACCAGCCTCAGTGACATAGCAAGACCCCATCTCTACAAAAAATAAAAATGAAAAAGAGGCCGGGCGCGGTGGCTCACGCCTGTAATCCCAGCACTTTGGGAGGCCGAGGCGGGCGGATCACAAGGTCAGGAGATCGAGACCACGGTGAAACCCCGTCTCTACTAAAAATACAAAAAATTAGCCGGGCGCGGTTGTGGGCGCCTGTAGTCCCAGCTACTCGGGAGGCTGAGGCAGGAGAATGGCGTGAACCCGGGAGGCGGAGCTTGCAGTGAGTCGAGATCGCGCCACTGCACTCCAGCCTGGGCGACAGAGCGAGACTCTGTCTCAAAAAAAAAAAAAAAAAAATGAAAAAGAATTAGCTGGGTGTGGTGGTGTGTGCCTATAGTATCACCTACTCGGGAGGTTGAGGTAGGAGGATCGCTTGGGCTCAGGAGGTCAAGGCTGCAGTGAGCCATGATTGCACCACTGCACTCCAGCCTGGGAAACAGAGCAAGACCCTGTGAAAGAAGAAAAGGAAGGAAGGGAAGAGGGAAGGAAGGAAGGAAAGAAGGAAAGAAGGGAGGGAGGGAGGGAGGGAAGGAGAGAAGAAGGGAGGAAGGGAGGGAGAGAAAGAGGGAGAGAGAGAACCGTCAAAGAAATGCATCTAAGAAGAAATGTGGCGGTTGTTTGTTTGTTTTTAATCTACCGAACACTAGGAAGACGAAGTGTTCCATACTGATGACAGAATTCTCATACACTTTTGGTTGTAATGTTAATTAGGGCAAAGCCTTAGGGTGTGAGAAATGATTGTATGTGTTGGTCCACTCGTTCTATATCTAGGAATTTATTTTTCAAAACCAAATTCCACAGTACAGCAAAAGCTTCATAGTTATAATTATCTATTTATTTATTTATTTATTTTGAGACAGGGTCTCAGTCTATTGGCCAGGCTTGAGTGCAGTGCCGCAGTTATAGCTCACTACAGCCTCTAACTCCTGGGCTCAAGCAATCCTTCCACCTCAGCCTCCTGAGTAACTGGGACTACAAACATGCACCACCATGCCTAGCTAACTGAAAAATTTTTAGTAAAGATGAAATCTCGCCATGTTGCCCAGGCTGGTCTAGAACTCCTGGACTCAAGTGATCCTCCCACCTGTACCTCATGAAGTGTTCAGATGACAGGTATGAGCCACCCTGCCCAGCCTAGTTACCCATTACTCAACACAGTTTATTTGTTTGTTTGTTTGTTTGTTTTTTAAAGCCAGTCAAATTTAGCAGTGGGGCAAGGCAATACCTTCAGCACCTTAAAATACGAGAAGGCATGCATTTATGCTGGTTTGTTTATGTGAGGAAATTTTCAAACTCTTCATAAACAGTGAACAGAGTGAGAAAACTATGGTTATATTTTAAGATATATAGGCAACAATCCAAATTTTATAATACACTCCTATCTTACAGATATAAAAATATAAAGTAAAATGATGAGAAAATGTTAAAAGTGTGGCAGATGGATTTACTAGAATCTTCATTTTTAATGTGATTCTCCTTCTTCTACAAGTGTGAATACTTTTCTTGTAATGATGAAACAGACTTCAGAACACACGGTAGATGATGTCATAAAAGATACCACTTGAGAGATTTGGAAACCAGTGTGTGTAAAGTGATGGATGGGGTTAGAGTTATCGTAGGACTTGCTAAATTGCTGTGATTCTGTAATTTATCTCATTTGCTAGGGGAGCGATAAGAGGATATGTACTGTGTCTCATCCATGAATCACCGTGTTTCACAGGTGCTGTCCAGCTAGTCAGCAGTGCTTATCGGTACGAGACTAATACGAAGGAAACCTGAAAACTGCTGAAGGGCATAGGAAAAACGAATACCCTGACCTTGGAGGAAAACATATACTTCCGCAGCTCGTTCTTTCCAGCTAATTGCATGTGGCATCCTCCCCGTCAAAGTGAATGTGGGAACTTGGCCAAGTGAAGTTAATCTGGGAGAATCAATATGAGACACAGAATCGTAAAATTTTGAAAAAAATACTTGTCGTCAGGTGGGAACTAGCCTTTTTCCTGACAAAGCCAGAGTTTTGAAGATAGTTTTATTTCATTTTATTTGAGATGGAGTCTCCCTCTGTCACCCAGGCTGGAGTGCACTGGTGCTATCTCGGCTCACTGCAACCTCTGCCTCCCAGGTTCAAGCCATTCCTCTGCCTCAGCCTCCCAAGTAGCTGGGACCACAGGCGTGTGCCACCACGCCCAGCTAATTTTTGTATTTTTAGTAGAGACGTTGTTTCACCATATTGGCCAGGCGGGTCTCAAGCTCCTGACCTCATGATCCACCCTCCTCAGCCTCCCAAAGTGCTGGGATTACAGGCGTGAGGCACTGCAACTGGCCCTGAAGATAGTTTTATATTGGAAAGAAAGAGATTAAGAAATACATTACATTTGGCCGGGCGCGGTGGCTCAAGCCTGTAATCCCAGCACTTTGGGAGGCCGAGGCGGGTGGATCACGAGGTCAGGAGATCGAGACCATCCTGGCTAACATGGTGAAACCCCGTCTCTACTAAAAATACAAAAAACTAGCCGGGCGTGGTGGCGGGCGCCTGTAGTCCCAGCTACTCGGAGGCTGAGGCAGGAGAATGGCGTGAACCCGGGAGGCGGAGCTTGCAGTGAGCC